>NW_024885055.1:566462-599868 GCF_019232065.1 Centrocercus urophasianus
AGGGAAGGGAAGGGAAGGGAAGGGAAGGGAAGGGAAGGGAAGGGAAGGGAAGGGAAGGGGAAAAACAACAACAAAACAACAACAAAGGAAATAGGAAAAAAAACAACCTGCACAAATGACTTAACAAAAGAAAACAAGAAAATAACTACACAGAGGATAGCTACAAATATGCTCAGTTATCCGCAATGTAATGACAGCATTTGATTCAATCTGAGCATTATAGTTACACTGTTTTTCTCTCTGTCAGTGGGATGTGTACTACTCACAACAATCTCTGTAGGTTTGTTTCTTTTTATTATAAAGTGGGAAATTCACAATGATAAAGAAAAAAGGCAGTGAAATCTCCAAGATGCCTTCTTCCTCTCTTTTCAAAGACTGGTAAAGAAAAAGAAACTGGTTGCATTCAGAGCTGCCAGGCTATCAGATGGAATGAGATTTGAAATAAAAAAAAAATTTAAAAAAAATTAATGGCATGCTAAATATGTTGTTGAAATGCACTGGGAATAGCTTCACGTTAAGAGGAAAACAGCTTAAAATCATGTAAAACGGAGGTCAGGCGTGAGAAGGAATGTGTCTGTAGAGAATTGTGTGCATGCTAAAAGCTGCCCGCAAATTCTAAATACACACTGAAAAGTGCACAATAACTTTGTCAAATGAGGTTTTCAGACAGGGAATTATTTGCATCCGCAGCTATTTTTGGTTATGCTTCATCACAGAATACTTTTTCACTTATGACAGTCTTGCAGTTAGTGACATAAACAAATAGGAAGATAGGGGTCACTACATTTTTTTGCAAAAAATCAAGGACACGATAAGAACAGTCTTGATTTGCTTCGTTAAAAACGTTGAATGCCTTTATCAGTTTTGATCACAGAGGCCAATTGCCTTCTAGCTCTGCTCTCTGAGGAACTGAGGTTTGCACACTCACGCTTTGGGCACGCGCATAAGCATGCTGAAGTTTTGAAACAGTTGGATGGTTTTAACTGCATTTGGCAGAGGAATGGGTCTCAAAATTATTAAAGTGCTAAATGTTTGCGAAGAGAGGGAAAGTACAACTGATACCTTCATGCAGAAGCTGTGAGGGACTTCAGCTTGGAGGCATGGGCACATAGAAATGGTCAGGTTTCCAAAGCCATGCAGTCCATGAAATGGCTTTCTTGATCACTGCAGCTAGCCAGAAGAAACACTTTGCATTTAAACAACCAAAGCATTGAGCTTTCTTTGCAATCAAAATGCCTCAGCCCTCCATGGGGCTCCAATGGAGGTTGCTTGGAGGATGGCATCACAGCTCCATCACCTTACATGAATGGTTTGCACATTAGCCTCGAAAGAGCTAATCCAAGAAAAAGGTTAAAGGAAGTACAAATATACCCAAAAACTCCCACTGAAATCTATTCTGTGCTTCTGACTGATGTAGGCTCTCATTGCATCTTCTAGAGAAGAGTCAAAGCTGAATAAATAGGGAAGAGGGACTGAAGGAGTGGTCCAGAGTAAGCAGTCCCACCGGCACAGCTAAGCATGTGTGCTCAGTGACAGAGACAAAGAGAACAGCACGGATGCACTGACTGTAAATGATAACTGCTATTCAGCTGGGGAGAGGAAGCCTCAGCGGCAGTGCTGCTCAAGGAGAAACTTTTGTCACTGCAAAAAGCAGCAGCCCTGGAAGGCAGCAATCCCAGGAAAATGGCATTTTGAAATCACAGCCTCTGAGAAGTTCTCTTCTAGGAACAGAGATATATAAAAAAAAGAAAGGCAGCTGATGGAAAAATGAGAATGACACTCTGTTTTCTAAGCTATGGGGAGGAAATCTGATGTCAAAAATCATTGGATATGAATTTGTTCTTCGAGTCACTGAGGCCCAAAGGCTGAAGTGCCAATAGATGATTTCAGAGAATATTCTGATGGGCTCCAGTCTGAGGGAAGAAAAAGAAAAAGCCTTCAAGGCATTTCCATGAGAAATGCCAGAGTGGCATTATCCAAAATGTCTTTCCAGTTAGAGAATTGCCTCCATTTTTAGTGCTTCTTATTCACCAGGCAGGTTAATAAACAGAGAACCACATCACTGTGTTGAAGAGAAGGTCTTAAAGAAAAGGAGCCCCTGTGCAACCCGCAGGTTTCCCAAGCCAGAAATCTACTTTCCAAAATAGAAAGAGTTAACACGCTGGTCCCTGCACAATGCTGCAAAATATCTTGGCCAGCTGCAGCGCTTACTGCGTAGTCTATAGTCTCAGACAAGTCTGTTCTCTTGAAATTGCATTTACATGGATTTTCTTTCTGGTTTTCTATTTGTTACACCGCGTTAAATAAATCTGGCTTTATTCAAGATAATTTGGATTTATCGATTATTACTGGGGACAATTACTCTGAGTGATGTCCCAGGGGAAGAGAATGAACCTCTGGTGAGGGGCACAGCAGCTAAGGAACTGTCACCACAGTTAAAGGCACAGGAGAGCTCAGCAAAATACCGCAGCATTCTGGCTGTACTCGCTGCTCCATCTCAGGATGCTACCAAACATCTGATGGGTGATTAACGTCGACAGCTTGGGGGACTTTTCATCTGAGTGCCACTGCATTCAAGACTGTATAGAGTCTCCCTGCACCAGCCCCTGCTGTGTGTTTAACCCACCTCCAGGACCCAGCCCCCAGTTTCCCAGCTATTAAATGCCAAAAATTGGAGCAGCTGTAGAATTTTGGGCCTTGCTGGCTCGTAGAAGAGAAATATCAATTGTTAATCCTTTTCAAGTTTCTTCCTTGCGTTGCGCTTTATATAGAAAAAGTAACGTGAGGTTAAAGGTAACATCCTAATTTTTTCTGATCTTGCATTTCCTTTAGAGGGTGTGCTTAAAATCCCTTTGGCACAGCCGAGCAGAGTGGACCCAGATTTAAAAATCCATTCATTTGCTGTCTGTTTCTGTTTAAATAGCAGTTCCTGTACTCGTATAGGTGGGCTGTAAGCAGAACATGACAGAGCAGATGTCTGAGCCACATCCCCGGGTGGCAGAACAGCAGCATCACACTGACACAGGGCTGGCAGCGAGTGCCACGTGTCACTGCTTCTACAGGGAAAACCCAGGGGGAAACTGGGTGGTGCCAGTTTGGAGCAGTGTTACATCTCTTAAGGATTATTTTTCTTCAGTATAGTTGAAAAAAGTACAGGGAGAAAGAAAAAAAGATTCCATGAGAGGCAGAACTGTGCAGGCCGATGGATGCTGCTTTCAGAGAGGGATAACAGCAGTTCTCTCTCCATCCTTGAGCAGCCAGTCATAACATTCTCACTTGCCTGAGTCCTGCAAGCAAATAGCAGGGAACTAAAGAGGCATCAGATAAATCCCTGCCTGTGCTGACAAGTCATGGAACTGGCACGCAGTGTAGAGAGAGGAGAGTAAATGGGAGAGGAGTGTGATAAGGATTATTGCAGCATTTTTTCTCTCACTAGGGCTGGGATTTGTGTGCGTTGCTGTTCACTTGCCTCCAGCAGAGTCGGTGGACAAGGAGAGAGCCTGAAGATTTACAGCTGTTTGAAGGAGAAAATAAAAAGTCAGGGCAGAAGCAGAGAAGCCCTCACTGCTCACACACTGCTGGGGACTGTCTTTTTTTTTTTTTCCACTTTGTTTTTATTCTTTACTTAAGAGTTCATCAATGTTTAAACGCACAGAGAGCCCTTCCTCATAGGACAACAGCAGCTAAGGAGAAAAAGAGAAAGGAAAAGAAACACTTCTGTTTTGAATACAAACTCCAAGTAGTGTATGGGATTCACATTGAGCTACCAAGAGCCCGAGCCCTGCAGGCTCCAGCACGGCTTTAGCCCCCCCCAGTCCCAGGAAAAGGTTGCACACAGGAGTTCAGAGATCTACACACACAAACAACAGATTAAAGAAGACCTCTGTGATTCACTCTGTTTCTCACATTCATTTTGGTGGCCCCCCAAATCAGACACAGTCTATTAATGATGGGAAGCGAGAGAAGCCCAGTCAGGTGGCATCAATCCGTGCTGCAGTCAGGAGGAGAGAGAGGCCTGAGCTGCCATTGCTCACTGAATACCATTGCATTTTGGTTACTCCCAGCCCTTGAAAACTTTTGGATTTATTTTTTTCCCCTTTTAGATATAAGACGTATCCTGACTTTTTTTAGATGTAGCTTTGTGGAATTTACCTCCATTGGTAACTATGTGATCAAAGGTTAAGTTGAATGTTTCTTGCCAATATTTCAAGTCCTTAGTTTCTACATTCATTTGATCTCAGATACGTTTTGTTACTTATTCCTAAACATCTGTTGATCTTTGTTACTTATATTCACTGCTGTAGCATCAAAATGCTTCATAGTCTTTAAAGTATTTAAAAGTATTTACATTGAAACTTCATTATCATTAATACTTTGTTCTCATCACACAAAATATGGAGCTTCTCTGTCCTCATGCAAGATGCAGGACTTGAAAAGGTGGTTTGAATGGTGAAGTCACCGTGTGTAGGTGAGCATCCCAAGTTCCTATCCACCAGCAGGAATGCTTCCATTCTGTTATACCTAGCTAGGAACTTCCATTTGGCCATGCAAATCAGCAGAGCAGATGTACTACAGAAGACAAAAGTATCTAATTTCCATTAAAGACAAAATTGTAGGCAGCCTTCCACGCAATAGAAAATGAAGCCTTCGTATAACACGTTGGTATCTTTGAATTTCTCCTCATAGGTGACTTAAGAAGCCCATAAAGATAGCTAAAGCCTGAATAGACTCTAACAGTCCTTCACCCTACAGATGACTAATATGATTTTTATTTTACTACAGTAAAATAAATGAAGCAGACAGGTGTATCTGTCTATTTTAATACAGAGATTATTTCTTCCCAGTTTTATTTTGGGGGGCACGTTGTCATTCTCTGGCAGATCTCAGGAGGAGGTGTTTAACTTCCCTGGAAAAAGAGCAAATTTAGAATGAGAATGGGGGGAAAGTGAATCACATCACAGAAGCGACTGTGTTTTTGGACAGTGTGCAATAGCTGTGCTGGATTCCAAGCAGAAGCCCAGCAGACAGAGAGATCCTGCACAGATTGCAGGAGATGTTGTAAGTACTCACACATTGCAAAACACAGGACAAGGAGTAGACACAAGTGTGGCACAGTAAGTGCCAGAATCTCTTTTAAGCAATAAGCCAGAACTGTATGTTTTCAGTGTTTCTATTTTGTGATTCCTTCAGAGAAGGGAAACAACGTGAATTATACTGAAAAGCAAAGAGGGGCAGTCCTGGTGAGAGCTTGTGAAGAAGCTAAGTAAGGAGTGCATGGACCAGGTGGGGATGCTGGACACCCAGGACTGGCACAAAGCAGCAAACCTTTCAGCTGCGCTGGACTCTCCTGATTCTGAGATGCAGGGAAAACATGGTTTCTCCACCATGAAATGAGCCTGAAGTCTAACATAAGGCACCATACACATCTTGGTGTGAAGCATGTCAAAATGCTTTACTGGCAAGTCTAGGAGCTTGTGAGCCTTTCTCCATGACATGGGCACTCCTGCCTCCAGCCACAGTCACGCATCTCTGCTTTGCATTTGGCTTCCTGGTAGTGGATGGGAGAGGCCATTTGCTATGTTATTGCATTGAGGGTGCTCCCCAAGGTAGCACAGAAGTGACTGTGTTCTCCAGCACTGCTTCAGATCAGCACCATGTGCACAGCTCTCTGAGCCGCACACCACACACATACCCTTCCCAGTCCCACACCACAGCCACTCTCTGGGTCCATTTATCCACACTTAAGCCCAGAAAATGGAGCCATAGGTTTCCTCCACCCCACTCTGGAGGAAGAGAAAGGGATTTCAGCCCAGATTGCAATCAGGTGTTAGCAGCATTATGCTCAATTCTTGGTGGTGGAGCTTGCTTAGAGGATGAGAGGAAGATTTTTGTTATTATCATAATCTCATAGAATCCTCAGAGTTGGAAGGAACCTTTAAAGGTCATCTAGTCCAACTCCCCTGCAATGAACAGGGACATGCACATCTAGATCTTGTTGTCCAGGGCCTGATCCAGCCATGCCCTGAAAACCTCCAGGGATGGGACTGAATTATTATTTTAATATTTTACAGCTGGCCTATATCTTCTATCATCAGGTGCAGTCAAAATATGGCCACGCTTCGAAGAGCGATGAGCTGTGATCTTGCCAAGTATGTGTATTACAGAAAATTTCACCTAACCCTCCAGCAAATCTTAGAGATCTGTGCTCAGTTCCCCAGTAGCTCACCTCTAAGGCATTACCTTTGTGAATTATTATGGAAGGATTGTGTAAGTTTCATGAATACTTGTTAGGAAAACACTAAATAAGTATAAAGTAGAGAAATAACACATATTTCAGGACTGTGAGCAACATGCTCTGAGATAACTAGCATTGTCCATATTGTGTGTTGCTTGGTATCTAGAAATCTGAAATGTGTCCACCAAACAACATGTTCCCCACCTTCTCCTGGAATATATGAAGCACACCAGGACCATTAGCAGAATGCCATGCATTAGAGCAAGATTTGGTGGCTCTTAATCCACCCCCAAGGCGGTGGGGTTGGAACTAGATGATACTGGAGGTCCCTTCCAATCCAAGCCGTTCTATATTTTATGATTCTATGATTAATTCTACTACAGGCCTAGAGAACAACCAAAAGGTGCTGCAAAATGCACCATCCAGAAATACCATCTCTGAGCATTCAAAATCCCACCACACAGCCTGCTCACAAGGCACCATGAGCACTCAGAGGCATTCATACCCACAAAAGCCTTCCTAAGTGCTGCCAGAGCTGTTCCAGAAGAGATTTGAGCCCCATCCCTGGTATTTTATTTCAAGTGTCTTTTCTGTAACTCCCTCCTCCGTAGGTTAATGAAGACTTAAGCACTCAGTCTCAGCAGCACTGATGTAACGGCTGCTTATTGCCTGTTCCATCTCACTGACTTTTATTACGATACTTAAACCAAAATGGTGAACTATTACACTTCATAGCCTGCAAATAAAAGCAGAATGTTAAAAAGAAGAGGCTATAACCTCTGATCTAGTCAAAATTGCTCTAAACATCTAAGGCTCATAATCTTGAGACATCTTTACTCAGCGCCAAAAGGGCAGGGAATAGCCTGGATTATCATCCACATTGTGAGAAGGACTTTAATTGCAATGCTGCAGCATCTCCTTTATCCCAATCGTGCTCCAAGATAACAGGAGAAATCCTCTGACAGCATGAGGAGTAGCTCCATTGGCATTAGCAGAGCCAACCCAGCTTACATCAGATACATGGAATCTAGCCCATTAACTGGAGGTCTTGAATAACCTGCAGAAAGCAGGAGATCTTGGTTCTCCTTTTATTAAGAACACACAGAGAAGACACTGAGTCACTGTTTCTGAACACCCGTCTGCTCTGCGAATCATCACATCCACAAGCGATGCATTTCCAATGATGCACTGTACTGGAGCCACTTGGGCAGAGCAACACCCATCTGCAAAGCCAGGAGGTCCTGGGGTCAGGCCCACATCAAATAGAAGAAGGGAAAGCGTTGGGTCTTGGGCACATTTTCAATTTTGTCATCTTGGGGAAACTCAGTGTCTGCCTGAAATTCTATCTTAGCTTAGAGAAGGGTTGGATCTGCTTGTTGCTGCTATTTCCTTATGTGCATGTACGTGTGTTCTGTTAATTTTGGAATGGCATTGTTCTTAAGAACCTACTTTAGATATACTGAAGTCCACCAATCTGAATTTAATTCCCATTTCCAGGAAGTGGAAAAGCACTGTTTTGTGTATTAATTGCAGTCTGGCTGGGTGCCTTCAGCAATATGAGTTTCCAAGTGGTTAAACTTTTCTTATGTAGAAAATTGAGGGTTGCAAAAGAACCAGGAAAACTTTTAAAATCAATGGTGGCATCACTACTCAGAATTTCTGGTTTTATACAGAGTGAAAAATCAAAATGGTTAAGTTGGGAAGGTAAAAGAGTTTGAGGGATTCCTGATTTTTCCTAAAAAAAAAAGAAAAAAAAAAAAGAAAATCAGTGCAGATGTTCTCTTAGCCTTATATTCCTATGTCTGCATACCTTTATAGAGCTGAAGGAACCTCCAGTGACTATGGAGATTATGCTGGTCCACATTTGTCTTTTTTTGTTTGGATTTTACAAATAAGAAACCACTGCTTTCTCTGCTAAAGAAGTGAGATTTTAAGGAACTCAATCCAGTAGTCTTTTCCTTTTAAAAAATAAAATAAAATGAAATAGAATAGAATAGAATAGAATAGAATAGAATAAAATAAAATAAAATAAAATAAAATAAAATAAAATAAAATAAAATGAAATAAAATAAAATACAATAAAATAAAAAAAACTTTGGAAGAACCTGAAAATAGATTCCAGTAAGGAAATAAAGCAGTTTGATATAACGTGGTACATAGGCATAAAATTCACTTAGCTCTACTTGTATGAGACAGCAAAGCCAAGAGAGATCTAACGAATGCAACACAGCTCTGTAGCTCCCATTCCCAGCAACCAACCACCTCAAAATCTTTGCAGCATCCCCAAGGAACAGTGAAGCACTATCGTTTCCTTTTTGCAAACTCAAAGAAGTGATGTACAGGCAGAATAAGTGCTATATCTGCAGTGTACCCCAGCATTAAGCATGGGGCCCCCAATGCTTGGACACTTAGCAGTGCCCCTGAGCTGCTTTGCTCCCACTCTTCGCAGCATCCCTGGGCACTGAGCACTGCCGAGGCTCCCAGCCAAGGAATTCAGTTCCTCCTCTTGAAATCCTCTCCCTCTCTCATGGTAATGAGCACTTTAATCTATCAGGCAAATGTAGAGATTCTTGGCACTGCTTTTTATTTCTGATCTGTGTTTTCCCTCTCTCTCTCTCTCTCTCTCTCTCTTTTAGGTTAATTTATCTGATTACATGCAATGCACCGCAGCCGTGTTAAGGTACCAGTCGAGTTTCCACTTGGAGGCTTGGAGGAAAGATTACCATTAAAACGTGACTTCCATCCACTCAGCTGAAATTACTATTGATTGCCAAAGAAAAATATTTGTGCTGTGAAGCTGGGAGCTATGATGTTGAACCGTATTAACATAATGTTAGCATAGCTACGGGTGTTTAGTGGCACGCAATCAGATTTGAAATGAACGTTGATTATAGATTGAGATTAATGTTCACATATTCATAGGAACACAATGAAAAGAGCAATTTCCTTTCTACTACAGATCAATGGTTTCCCCATTCAATTATACAGCTGTAATAATTGCATTATGCGGAAATATTTCTTAATGGCTTATTTCATTCTCTCTGCTTGCCTGTGTGTATGAGAGAGCTGTGTACTTGCACGCATGCATGCATGTGTGAAATGTTTTGTCAGTGGTACTTGCCAAAGCCTGTATCCAATGCAAAAGACTTTAATCACTAGTGCAAGTGTGTAATCTTTGGCTAAGCTAATAATCTCTTGGCATTTTCCCACTATTCTCTTCATTTCCCAGAAGAACCCTAAGCCTCCTTTGCTTGTTGAAGTCTTTATCAGCTGGATCCCACTGCATAGAAGATACACTATTTGGGTATGACCAAAATGATATGAGAGATACTGTGCTATGCTTGTGCTTCTTTGTCTCACAGTTTTTGTGCTGAGAGAAGCTGGACTTCCAGTTAGAAACTGGGACAACTGGAACTCCTGATTTTCTTAGTGCACTCATTTTACTTACACTAGTTGGTGTTACAAAGAAGCACAAGACCAATTATGCAGAATGACTTCTTATCAGTCAAGGGTTTGGGATCAAATTAAAAATGAGGCCTTGAATACCAAAGGCACATCTGCAGAAAGAGGAAGCAACCACTAGAGCTCCTGTTTTATCATGCAATCAAGGCAAGACAGGACACCCACTTTGGAAGGGAAATCTGGTAGTGAATTGAGAGTAACTTCAAAAGCACCCGCGGGATCAGAGCACAAGAACCTCCCCTCTCAATTTCAGTGCAGTGCTGTTCTGGGACCACTATTTGTGTGTGTGTGTTTGTTTTCCTTGGAAACATCCTCTTTCCTCTTCTTTGCTCAGACATAAGCTCAGATGCATTTTCCTTCTGCAAAAAAGATCACCCTTAGTTTCCTAATTTGGTGGGTCAGCAGCCTGCAGGAGAAGAACATTTTACCAGAGAACAGGCATAACTGATGGGCTTCGTACAGTGGGTGAAAAAAGGTGTTTTTGCACAGAAAGTTATCAAGTTCTTCCCTATAGGAAAATAAAAGAGTGGCACCAGGATCTGAATGAAAAGCTTACCATCCATTACTTAGCTCTGCTTTAGGCGATGTCCTGTTACTGAGCCTCCTGACTACAAATGGCTTAAAACATCTCTGCAGTGATATTTTGTCAGACAGCAGCACTATCTGCATTCTCAGCATCAGTGTGCAACATTTCCAAGCTCTGTCTCAGAGACATACTGACCATACTGCTGGCAATGATGAAAACTGATAATCTAACAAAATGCTTTTCAAAAGGCACAGTTGAGTAGTGTGCTTCAACTCTGAAGCTGAGGGGAAGAGTATTCTGGTTGTACACCATTTCTGCTGACTGTTGGCAGGAGTTACGAGGAACTCATCGTGCTAGATCTGCACCATGTATTCAAACTGGCTGAACTTCCCTAACACTGGTCACTTCTTTCTCATTGGGCAGGTGCATCCAGCAACACAACACAAAGCTGTTCCTCAGCATGGTGTGGCTCATTGTGTTATTCTTACTTACACCATTATCAATTGCAGGGTACAAAGAAATAATAATTTCTGTAGATTTTTTTTCAGAGCATCTAGGAAAAAAAAAAGATATCCACGTTTTAGTGTATTCCACCATTCCATATTGTGGGAGAAAAGCTCAAGGCGAGAGCAGCACATCAGCAGGATTCAAATTAGGATGTCAAACCAGTTTCAGCCACTTTCCTGTACTTAGAAGAACCCCCTACCCCTTGATTTGTGGAAGGAGTTACTAGGCAGGGTTTACAAGAATGGCAGAGTCACTGTTCCCCTTGTGATGCTGAGTCATCAGATGGAAAAAAAATGAGCAAGAATGAGGCAACACGTCCACTCACTCAGCGTTAGAACTGCCTCTCTTTTCCCCTTTCCTCAAAAGTTTCACATCTCTGTTCACTCATCTCTGTTCATTAGAAATCACGTGGACGGCCAGGCACAATCTCATCTCACGTGCACCAGCTGTGGAGCTTCACTAAAAGCGATGCATTTGTAGGGTCTTGACTGGAGGAAACTTAGATGGAAGCAGTGACTGCTTTTGTTAAACTCGGTATTTAGTCTTTCCAGGTGGGAAATGGGATAAGAGAATTTTGAGGAATGGAAGATGTGGAAGAAATAAAGGAAGATTGACAAATCCCAATGAATAGCAAATAGTATTGAAAGCCTAAAGATGTTTAAGATTTTGAAAGCTTACCAATTTTGAATGCTTATTTCTGAGACAATTGAGTGAAATTTGGTTTTAGAAAATGTATTTCTGTTTTCCAGGTTTTCAAGGTATTAAAATCTCCGAATTGTTCAGTATGTTTTGAAGGTCCTAGTTTTTTGTGTTTCAGACAATCTCAATATATTTTAGTGTGACCTAGACAAAATCTGCCTGAAAATGAACTAGCAAATAGATGCCAAATTTGGCCCTCAGACACACTAGTGTATGTGCTGACAGATGTCCTTGTACCTGCGGTCCCTCTGGGTTCACAGAGGTTGTGAGGAGCTGGAATCTGACACAGAATGTCTCACAGATGCCCCAGGTTGTGGACTGAATTCAGCCCCAGTATTTGAAGGGGTGCAACAAGTCCTTCCTGAACTACAACCTTAAAAGCCTCATTGCCAACAACTGCAATTTATTGTAGGCATTCAAGTCAGATATTCTTCGGTCTTTAGAAAGCAAATTATTCTATCAATTATTAGATCTCCAAATCAGCTTGATCTGAGAGGGGTTTAGCATGACTTTGCAGTAATTGCTGGAGAGAATCACAGTACATTCAGCTAACAAAGTGAGTAACAATCTTCCTGTCCCAGACCTCCCTATGAAATTGAGGGAAACATGAATTTCATCCAGTTTTGAATTAACTTCCTCCAGACAGGACATCTGTCTTTGGCATGGAACTCCTTAGAAACCTGGGCAGGGATTCATATTGCCTGCCTCCAAATAACTACAATGTGGACAACTGTGTTGGATCCTGCAATCCATGATTCATTTATGGTTGAGTCAATGGAGAGAAGCAGAGATTTCAGAATCATGATTAATGACCAATTTTAGTCAAGCACATCAAAATGAGACGAATTGTGCTTCAGAACTGTTGACTGCTCTCCATAGTCTGTAGGAGAGCCTACACAGCCAGCTCACATGAAGAAATGTATGTAGTTACAACATCAGAATCTACAGTAAAAGCCTGAACAAAGCGAATCTCATTATTTTTTTCCTAGATAACTTGCAAAATACAAAATCTGGGCATTTATATGAGCACAGAACATGCTCTACAGATTTAAAAAAAGAAAACAGATATCTGACTTTAAAAAATATAAAGACATTTAGCAGCTAATTATCATATCCTTCTCACTAAAACAAATAAGGAAGCAGAGTTTGCTAGAAGCTTACTCAAGCACAAGCTGGTCTGAAATCACATCCAATTAGGCAGGAAGCATCAAGCAATGCTTTGTTCACCAGGTTATTTTCTACAGATTTTTTGAGTGGTCTGTTACTTGCCCTAACACTTTACCTTGTAAATGTGGAAACATATGGCATGACCTTCAACTCCTAATAGCCTTCAAGAAGCTGAAGTTGGATTATTTGGGGTCATGGGTAACAACTCAGAAGTCACAGGTCAAATTCAAAACCATATTACACCTCTAGAAAACTCTTCTCAATAACTTATGGCGTGACCTCTAGCTCCGATTAGTCTGTGAGGGGCTTGTGTCCTCTTTTCATACATTCATGAATTCAGAATCTCCAAATCAAATATTAAGGACAGTTCTTTTGCTCTGCTTGTTATGGTAGAAGGCTATATATATTAAAAACACTGCTTTTATATTAAATACTTTGTCAGTAAAGTTTATTTTAATCACATGCATGAGTTCCACCAATGCTGCTCAGCGAAGTACAATGAAAACATAAGAGATCAAATAGGTATATTTTCCCCTTTTGGGGACAGATACACTTTAAAAAGTGGCATTGATATCCAATAGTCATCTTATTTTATGGCTCACTTAATTGTGTGCCATCATCTGTAGCATGATTACTACAGATGCCTTTGTAGAGGATTGAAAATCCATATTTTAATATTGTTTATTCAAATGCCTTGTTCATTCTCAGAGTAATGCTGCGCAGGCATGCAAGTCTTCATGACTGATTGGAACAGCAGACACCCTGACCAGCAGCACAGTGAAAATAAATATTTGGATACAAGTCAGGCAGGCATAAGGCACAAAAGGCCTGAAGACATAATGGGGCCCAATTTGTGTTTCTTCATTTGCTTATGCTGAAGGGAGCTTCTCAGCAAACTAGAACTGTCTTTCCTGGCATAACCTCCTCAGATGAACAATGATGAAGATGCTTTCTTCTTATTGGATCAGTGCTTTTGGGAAAAAAAATCTTACTTTTTCACTGTGTGCATCCCAAAGTAAAGATTGACCAACGACAACTGCATTTATATCTATGAAACAAAAACAAAAAAATGAACAAGTGATAAAATCAAGGTAGAAGGAACTTGAACAATGAGATTTAAAAAAAGAAAAAGATCTTTAAGTGGTCTATCACTGATACATAGGCAAATACACTCAAGCGTGTCTCTGAAATATTAATATACTTTCAAAGCAGTAAGTAATATGTGATGCAATAGGCCGCAAAAATGCAAAAAAGTAGTTCTCAGGGCTGCATTTGGAGAGGGACTTGGCTTCAAAGGAAATTTGTCTTTTGCATTCCAGGCTGGAGCTGAATTTCCTGCTCACGGTTTAGATGAATTGCTAAAGAAAGCTGAAATGCTTCTGTCCCCTAGGAGTTAACAGAAGTCCGTAAGTTTGAGTACATCAGACTGGATTCATCACCTAATCAGTTAGCCAGAATGTTGTGTGCAGGATTGTCAGAGGGGTTTTTCTGTCACTTCTCTTTACTGCTTTGTAACCTTTCACATTACAGTCTATAGCTTTTTAAATGCTAGAAAGACATTTTGTTTGGGAGACAGCAACCTGATAGTAAGAAAATGCAAGTTGTAGTGTCCTCTGCTAGTGTGTTCCTTCTTTGCATAGAATCCTCTGCCCCTTGGCCTTGGTATTCAAAGACACAATGTCAGCTGTTTTTAGGTTATGCTGATGAAACAAATCCACAGTTTTCTTGTTTTCAGAATAGGAGAAAGGGCAGGTTCCTTTTCTGGGCATGTTGTTTTTCCACCAAGCTCAGTTTTCTTCCCAGCAGAAGAGTGGCATTGGGAACATCAGTGCCTGACAGTTGTGCTGGCTGAGGACTGAACTCTATGCCTGCAGGTCAGCAGGACCTGAGCAATGGAACTGCCAATGTGTGTAGGGGTTGGTGCAGATAGACATTTTGAAAGAAGCAAGACTTGGAAAAGCCACTGCAGTCTTTTGCAGTAAATGCTCAGCCTACACAAAGGTGAAGACAGATGACAGCTTCTTATTGCAGTTTTCACATTCCAGCACTGAGGAACAGAACTCTGCTGGGAAAGAGGATGAAAAATTCAAATTCTGATTTTACATCAGACTGATGTAAAGTCACAGGTTAGCATTATGAAAAGGCAACGCCTGTGCCACGGTTACGCTAGGTAGCACCTTGTAACTGGAAGGGCTTATATGTCATGCTACATTGAAATACACAAACACTTTTCACCTCAGCTCAGTAAGTTCTTGGCATCAATCACAACTGCCTCCTTCTCCACCCGAAGTGGTTTACGCAAAACTGCCTATAATTCACTCTTTCTAAGGTTCACTAGCTCAATGAACCAAATCAAACCACCTCTGCAGCCTCCAGCAGCCTTACTGCTGATCTCTTCCCTGCTCACCAGGAGGAGGGAAGTAGAGAGCATGTCTAGTGCACCCTATCTGCAAGAACTGGTCCCATTCCTCATTTTGTATTTGAAATTTCAGGTTGAACCTCTTCCCATTGCTTTACCCAACAGCTTTCCTTTCACCAGGCTCAGAGCAGTGCCAGATGCTGCTGTGTTCCTTTATTTGCATAGCAGTATTTCTGTTCTGCGTGTGCATGCACAGAAGTTGGGCTCAGAAACCCCAGCATCATACTCCCTTACAGACTGTGTCTTCCAGCCCCTTGCTGAAGCGGCCAGGAATTCATCTACTGGAAATTCAAGTTATCAATTCTAACAGGCAGGAATCAGAAAGATCCAGAAGTTTCTCATCCAAAAGAGCTGAAAAGGAGAATGGAGGCAAGAGACTGGCCATAAAACATACCTGATATCTTCTAGCTATGGACCAAGGATTTCTTAGAGCAACGCATCAAAGCAGAGTGTTGAGTTGGAATATGAGGAGGTACAAAGGAGCAAGAGGATATTCTTCTTTCCTTCCTTCCTGGCAGATAAGCTGAGCTCAAATGCACTAATCAAGAAGCTATTTCAGAGAATGGGCCCCTAGCACATGAAGTTTGGTCTGCTGAGCATCTTGGTGAATGCTTCGCAGTGTGGGATGTACCATGCTGAGATCAACCTTCAGTGCTATTCTGGTCCAGATGGAAGCCCCCATCTGTTATCATCCTCAAGAATCTCGTGAGCAGAGTCCCTGGATGTTAAGCTACAGTTGATCAGATGTTACTTGCACTTCTTCAGTAGGTGGAAAACTAGAAACTTAGCAAGTGTGTGTGGTAAGCATCTTCCTGAGAATTGTATCACTGTCCAGGGAGTGGGAAGCAAAAAAAAAAAAGCAAGGCAAAGGACAAACACATCAGTCTGTATTGCATCTAAAGATTTGACTTTGTTTGCAAGTGAAAATGAAGCCTATGTTATCTGCCTGCTCCCTTCGTGATCATTTGCAGACAATGCAATCATCACTTAATTGAATATGGCTGGCAATTTCCATTAAAGAAAGAGTCCTGATTGGAACAGCAGAGTTTGATTCAGGTCAGGCTTGAGGTGTGAGGCTACCAAAATACTGAAGAGATTTAGAAGTGGATCATAACGAGAGCTTCTTGCAGCAAATAATTTAATCAATTAATTTGCTCTGTTTCTTTTTTCCCCTTGGTTGCAAAATGTTCAGAGGCTGATTGCAATTTCTCCAAATTTATTTCTTATTCAGATTTACTCAATGGTCTCTTTTACCATTTCAAAAATAAATAATATTGACTGATTACAAACAGATCTCTGAGAGGATATGCTACTTTGTATTCAAAATAAGGTCTGATTTAGTTAATAGCTTGGTCACATGGCTCACAAGGCATCATTTCTCCTTACCAGTGGACAGATACAAATCTTGCAAGTCAGGAGGAAAGTCTGAAGAATTTTTTCTGATTATAGGTACCGAGGGAGTTGACTCTGATACACATGGTAAGAGAGTTTTAAATTTGGAGCATCTTAGAGGAGCAGTTGGCCCTCCTGAGATCTGCTAGCTGGGTGCAGTGGTTGTATTTGATTTTCTTTCCTTGCCTATCTCAGACAGTGTCCTAAAGCAGATGGCCAAGAAGTTCATTTTGTTTTTGTAAGGTCTGACTAGTCCTGAATCTGTAACAAATGCCGAGTGGAAACTGAGCACAATAAGAGGGAACAGCAAGGGTACAGCGAGATCTTGGATTTACCTTTGTGCTGTCTGACCAGCTTGTTCTGAGCCACAGTGGAAAGGATTCTTCTTTGCTGGTACTAAAAGCCAAGAGCAAATTTTTTACTTCCTGGTGGAAAAAAAAAAAAAAAAGAAAGAAAAAATAGAAAAAAAGAATTGTAACCAAAGGAGAGACTAAGTGTCATAAAGCATCATCTCTACTCAGAGGAATTTCACACCTCACCCATTCCCCCTGAGCAGTGCATCCAGTGCAGGAAACATGGGCACAAGCCGAGGTCACAGGAGGGACGTATTCCCCTTCTGCAGCACATGGAGATGTTCTGATGCTGGAAACCATTAGGAGCAGGTTAAATAACCATCTGACAGGAGACACTCACTGAGAGCAGCCAGCCTACAGTCCACACAATCTCAAGAGTTGCTTTCCAGCCTTTTTTTTTTTTTTTTTTTTTTTAGAGGAATGATTCTTCATGTAACAAAAATTGTCACAAGTTTGGGCAAGTCTCCTTGTCCAAAACCTAAAGGCAATTTATTCTTGGCTTCCATCTTCTGTGAGTCTCCTGAAGGGAGGATAATTAGCAAAGTGACTTCTGAAAGCAGCCACTTGAAGTTTATCCTTCCACACAAGTGACACTCAATTGCCTCAAATATTTGCATAGCACAAAGCAGAGAAAAAGTATGAGGACGGATCATGCAAATCAAACATATCCAAAAGAGTGCAGTGCAGTGTGGGTTGTTTGTTGCTGGGGTTTTTTTTGCTTGTTTGTTTGTTTTAAACTTTTTTTTTGCAGCATCACCAAGGCGTAAGGGGATGTGATTCTGTCTAATCTGAAAGACATGATGAGAATTAGGTGGAAATAGCAGGAAAAGCATAGAGGAACAAGGCTGAGGGACTCTGGCTGAGCCATGTGGGACAGGGCACATCACCTGCCTGCACACAAGGAACTCTGGGGCTTTCTGACAAGTACAAGGCTATTTTTCTCCAACTTACATTAAATTATATACATAAATGTATAATACTTACAAATGTATCAACACAAAATGATAGAGTCATATGAAATAAAATCTCACAGACTCTGAATCCACAGCATTACTATGACAGAACTGAGATGACTGCTGCCGAGCTGTAGAGATGTGTGCATGCATGGAGCTCTGAACAGAGGTCTTTATGGTAAGAAACATGTGCTTGTCCTCCCCCTCCTTTTTTTTTTTTTTTTTTTTTTTTTTTCCAGCTTTACTCTATTGTCAAATTCTATTTCTTCCACTACTTTCACCTTCCAAAGAAAGCAAACACGTCCCACTTCCAGCAAAACGCTTATTCAGTGCCTGTCTTCCTAGTGCTAATGTCTTTCTCAGATGGAAGATGTCGTGTCAGGCAGGAACCACATGAAAAATAAACAATTAATGTGGAGGATTCATTGTTTTTTACATGCCTTAATATTTTACTCTCCAAATTGGCAACACCATGGGAAACAAAACACTTGGTTGAACAGTAATGCATATCATGAATATGGGGGAAGGATTTTGAAGCTGTAATTCAGGTAAGTGAGAGCTGAGAGGTGATTTTTTTTTCATCTTTTCCCTCTCAGTGTTTGTCTTTGTTTCTTTTTTTTTTTTTTTTTCCCTTTCCTTTTTTTTTTTTTCTCCAGGCAATGATTTCTCAGTACATATCATCAAGCACATATTAAGCAGAGTTTCTGGACTAAAGCTTTCCAGTCTGGACTCCTGGACTTAGTTACTGTTCCAAATGGTACTTTAAAATGTCTTAGCTGTATAAATACATGAGACCTCAATGTTTCCCTTGTCAATGAAATGAAAAACAAGTTAGATTTAAAATATTATTATTATTATTTTTAGTATTTTCAATTATATGCTGGCCAGTAAGGGAAAAAAAAAAAAAAATCTAACACATAAAAAGGACTTGATATTTTTAACTATATTTTTTAATTACCTCCTTAATTAAATACCAACCTGGTATTAGTTGCAGGTACAAGAAAAGACTTCAGAAAATGACCACTTCCATTCATATCTAAGGGGTGGATGTACAGAAGAAAATGAAGTTCATCAAGGCAGAGGTTTGCACTAGGTCTCCCTTAGTGTGGAAGAGCTAACTTCATACAAAGCACTGGAAGGACTATGTGCTGCAGGTTGCTCAGAGGAGCTGTTTTATTGCTCAAAGCAATTGAAATAAGCTTCACAGCAGCACGATCTGTAAGGGATCTATAAGGGTCACCACAGCATCCCACAAGCAGCACAACGTGGTTTTCTGTGCAGAGGTATGGAGCTGGAACTGCTCCATGCGAGTTCAATAAGTACCCTTGAACCCAGTGGCTAGAGCATTGTCTAGTCTGATTCTCAACTAACCATTAATTTGCCTTTTTCCCCACTTTCAATGATTTCTTCCATCTGATTACATTTGCTTAATGAATCTTTTGTATATTAACTATCCTTTATTAAATGCAAATTTGCAGAGGATTAAACCATACAATAGATCCATGTTATATTGAATATCACAGTAAAATCTCAATAAGCATGAGTGTTTTCTTTTGTTTTAGGAATCAGTGGATGTTTAATTAGTGTGGGGCAATAACCCTTGCCTCTAGAGGTATCCCTCCAGTTGGTTGTTTTTTAATATAATTTTTGTATGTTAAATGGGAACAGAGATGCCTTTGAATAATTTCAAAGTTGTCTACAAGCAGAAATGAATTGAAATACTGTTTGTTCATTTAATGCAAGACTTGATGCTTTAACCCCAGCATCCTTCTCATCTGGCCACTCAGATGGCTGCTCAAGAGGAGAGGCACAGGACTGCACAGAGGCCAAAATGCCTGGCTGAAGGCATACATACCCATGCCATTTCCTGACACATTAGACAATTCTTCCTGGCAGTAACTAATAGATAATAGAAACTGCTTGCTAAAGGTTAGAACACCCAGAGAAACACGGGCACTTCCTATGAGCACTAAGCTGACTCCTGCACATAAAAAAATTCTTAAGAATCAGTGATGCCAGAATTTTCAAAGTTTCCACTCATTCTGCTTAACTTGGAGCCAGGTTTATTCAGGTCATCTGTCCATTCAGTCCTTGGTATCTGAAAGCCTGCTGGTGAAAACATTATACTCCAAAAGGGACTTCTGAGATCACTTCATGATGTCACACAGAATAGTGTTCTGCATAAGCTGAGTACCTCAGACACTCCTCTGAACATTCCTGTGTTTAATTCTGTCCCTGTCACTCCAAGAAAGTCTAGAGAATATGTTCACACATGTAGAGTTTCCAAGAAATGGAAGTGGGATTAAGGAACTCAAAAAAATTCCATGTAGCTGAAAGGAATATTTTCTGGGAAATTCTCACTTTTCCTATCTGTATGTGGCCTATGATATTATAGTCATCTTTGCAACTGATACCTTCCAGATTAAAATAATACATCTAATATGTTGTGTCGCTATGTGCTCTTCAATGTAGCCAGGTATGTGTGCATGTTTTGGAGGGAGAAGAATAAGTCTTGCTTTCAAGGGCCCCAAAAAAATATCTTTTTCACCATAAAATGAAATTATTAGCTTTATTAGCTCTACTACTATTATTAGAATAAGTAATTATTATTAAAATAAATTAATAAGAAGCTTGATGGCTTGGGTAAGCAAGAGGGTTTTCTCGCATTCCCAGCCCTTCTTCCCCTCTCCCAGACATTCAGCACGCTGGCCTCACTTCTTTTACTGTCAGTGTGGGGCTGGGATTCTGCATCCTTCACAGCCGCACCAGAGCATGGGGACAGCATAAAGCTGACTGGACACCACAAACCCTTCCCATCTCTTTCCCTAATAACCCCACAATTAGCAATAGGCTTTGGCATGCAGAGCAGGGAAATGGATTCTATCAGCATCCTCTCAAGATCAACCTCCTGGCTCCCTCAATGGGACTGTTCCACCAGATCATTTATTAGCAGAGCTGGGCAGGGGGTGAGGGGATGCTGCCATGGTGCTGAGCCAGGCCAGCTTCCCAATATGCCACTCTCCGTCTCCTGCTGAATGTTTTGTTTTGTTTGCTTCATTGGATTCTAGGGTAAAAATTCTTGGAGTCTTTAGTTACTGCCAAATGGAACCACCGCGTGACTCCGGAAATACCTGTCGCCTAATTAAATTGTCTAAAGAGGGATTTTTGGAAAGCATTCCTAATTCAGGAGCTTAATTTAGGCTGGGCCCATGCACCAGAGCTTTCTGTCTTATTATTAGTTGGAATTTTAATCATTACACATCTCCCCCACCCCCGGCATTTTTTCCTCTCTCCCCATTTCCTAACAACCTGATTCTGGCACAATTCCCTTCCCCTTTAACCCTCCAGAGCTAAAAATAATATCCTTTTGGATCCAGCCAAAAAAAAAAAAAAAGACAGAAAGAGAGAACACTGAACCAGAGGTGTTTAATTAGCAGGAGTGAACTAGAGATGGGTTCAGCAATCATTTTACAGCAGTCTCCCTAGAGACAGACCAAATGCATTGTGAGAAAAACCTGGCTGGTGTGTCCCAGGAGTAAGGTGGTATGTTATCAGGGCAGCTTAAGCCTGTAACACATGTAAGATGCAGCCTTCATATTCCTGGATTAAGAAAAAAAAAAAAAAAAAAAAAAAAAATCTTGTGATGAAAGAATGCTACATGCAAGCAACCTTAAGGAAATGTTTCAGTCTGTTGGTACCCACACTGATCATGTATGTTATTTGAAGCATCACCTCCAGATGCAAGACCTCTAGGAAGTGGTTGGCTCTGAGACGATCAGGCACTGAGAGTCTGGTTTTAAATCACATTGAGACCCTTAGGTGGGAAGTAATAAGCATGATTAAACTTCATGTAACAACTGTGTGTGCATGTCCAGGGCCAAAGGTAATAGCTACTGATCTGGCATCTTCACACTGTCACCTTGGAGAATGGCACAGATGTGCTCAGCTTGTCACTGGAACATCACAGGCTACGTGAGTAGAAAGAGCTCGACTGTGTCCAGTGGAGTTGCACTGCGTTTGTAGTGAGGGAACTGTCACCAGGGACTGATTTTTGACATTCTTCTCTGCAAATGAGAAGGAAACCTCAGACCTTTCATTTTCCTTGCAAAAAGGATAGCTGTATTCAGGTCATACTAGGCTTACAGCAAAACAAAGAAAAGTCCTTGTGCTCATCAAACCTCTGAGATAATTAAAACACACGATCAACTCTCCAAGGTAGAGACAGCTACAAATATATACACATATAGATATTGTTATGCTTCCTTCACCCCGCTCCCGCACAGAACACACACTTCTACCTGCAGAAGAGGCTAAAAGACCACCTGTCAGCTGACCTGGACTGAGGTGATCTGAATGCAGGAGGGATGTGGACCTTGTGGAGCTGGACTTGCCCACATGCACCCATGTCAGGTTGCACAGAACCAGTGGAAGCATGAACTGCACTGTTAAAGGTATTTTCAGTTGCAGCTCAAAACGGAAACACTTTTAACTTGGAAAACACATATATGTATACATTTCTACACTCACACAAAACTGCAAACTTCTGACATATTTTAACTTTGAATTGCCTTTTTTAAAATTCAGCTGTATTTACTGGGCTGGCTTGCCTGCCAAGCACATTAAGTATAAATCATTTGTTGTTTCATTAGTGCTGAAATGACTTTCTAATTGACTTTCTAATTGTAGTTAAAAGCAACTTTAGCACAGGCTCAAAGAATCTTTCCTAGAGGCCTCTCTGTGTCCCGTCTTCCATCTGTTGTCACTGGAGCTTAATGGAGATGCCTCCAGCAGAAGACTGGTATCAGATAGATCACTTTTTTGTAGGATATTGCTTTATTTTGTATTTAGTTTGGTTTTACTTTTTTTCTTCCAAGTTGTGCTAATGACTTGCTGTTTATGCATTCTGGGATATTTGTCTGATAAGTATCTAGCCAGGAGCTAAAACATCACCATTGTGACTCAAGAAATACACCAGGGCAGCATACTATGGACAACAGAAGTGCCAAAACATTCCTAATGCCTTCAAAATCCTGGAAACCATGTTTAAAATGTTTTTTCCTTTTTAGTAGTCATTCAAAGGCAGGGTTTTGTTTGTTTTTTTGTTTGTTTTTAAGTGAAGTTGTAAGTGTCTGTGCATTTCCCCTGGCCTGATTCTTATTGCGTGCACTGCAGTGCAAGCCTCCTGAGACTTCAGTGAGGGCAGGCATACAGAAGGAGAAGTTCAGAACGCCCTTGAGCTGCCCAAGGGCCACCTGCTCCCTGTCCTCCAGCTGGAACTGGCCAGAGCTGGAGGCTCTCTTCACTGAGCACACAGGAAAAGGAAGCAGGAGGGAATGCTGTTCCCCTCATACTAAAGATAGAAGACGGAATTCATCTCTGCTTTTGGCAGAGGAACGGGAGTGGCATTTCCCCACCTACTTCCCCTTATGTTGGCCCTACCAGCACGGAAGGCAACATTCTACAAAACCGCAGCGGAAGAATGCTTTCAGTGAGAACAAAGATGCTGTTAAAAATGCCAGAAGAAGCCAGTTTTGCCTGGGAAGCAATGCATGGGGTGACAGAGGCCATGCTAATGTCTTCTGGGACTGTTCCATCTGAGCTTCAGCAGGCAGCAATGGACCCTTTTAAAAACTCCATGGGTTCATGACTGCCTCAGAACAATCAGCATCCTAAGGATCTTTAGTGCTCAGAAAAGACCCTGCTCTCAGGTCACTGTTACTATTGTGAGATTGCAACTACAACAACAACATGTGGTTGATTTGGTTTGATTACAACATGCTTTCAGCTAGTACCAGCAAGGATTTACTATACATCCAGTCCAGTTACAAATCCTAAATTGTTAATTCAGATATCTAAAGTTGGCAGTATTGGAGTAGAAATGCACCTCAGAAGCATCAGATGCTTGACTTTGAGCTGTCTCCTCCTTACAGTTCCATTGCTTATTGCCATCCTGTCAGTGACAGGTATGGTAGATCTCAATAATGCTTTGCTCAGGTGCAGAACTGCCAGCAGGTCACTCCTGCTGGAGCAGTGCTTCCAGAAACAGGAAGCCAAATCCTGCGTGACTCTGGTAGGACTTCTCCTGATATGCTCTAGTCTGATCAGAGGATCAAAACCTGGCACAAAGTATTTGCTCCTCTCCTCAACTCAGTGACCTGCACAGCTAGCCATCAAGCAGTGTCCCCTGAAGCCTGCCACAGCTGCAAGTAACGAACAGCTTTGTGCCTAAGACAGTGGATGCTTTGCTTTTATTTGTCATGCCAGCACCATCACAGCCCTGTACTTCTGCAAAACCTTCCACTGAGCTGTGCCAAGTGAAGCTGACCACACAGACAGCCTCTGAGGCAGCACGCAGCCAGGCAAAGGAGAAAGCAGTAGTAGGAGGGATGCCCAGGCTGTCACACAGCATGTCACAGCCAGGCACAAGGGAGAGCTACAGCCTGGCCACCTCCATGAAGTCACCCAGCTGCTGAATCCAAAAACAGCACTGGCTGTTTTTGGCCTTGTGGTGACCGCTTGTCTTTGCCCTGGTAATTCCCATACTTTGGAATGCATGTGCCATAATAGCAAATAGCTGGTTTTTAGCCTAAGCATTGGTCTAAAAAAATTAAAATAATAAAATACCAGGGGGCACAAATAACATAAGAGAGAGAGAAAAAAAAATAAGAAAAAAAAATTTAAGCCTTGGCGCCGGGGCGGCCCCCCACACACACACACACCCCAGAAAAGCTTTTCCAGCTTCCCATAATTTCTCTTGCCTTTTTCTTGTGTCTCCTGATGATTACTATCTGCTTTATGAGCCCACCTTGCAGAGATTAAGTAGGTGTAATCAGAGTATTAACTCATCATATGCTGATAATTAGCATGAGGTTCTGCTAGCCTGTTCTTGTTTTAGTGCTCTGAGTTAACTGGTGACCTGTGTTACGGGGGTGGTTTGATGCTATGGGCCCTGTTGTGCATCGCTCTTGTGAGAGTGAACATCAGCTGTACCCAAGAACAAGAGGGCTGGGTGAGAAGTTCACTTTCCACTCTAACAAGCAGAGCTGACAGCAGTTATTTCTGAGAGCTAACAGATAGACATTCAAATGAATGAAAAGGTTATACACTGCTAGCCATGCCTTCTGCTGCTTACCGTGGTGACATAACAAACAGAAAACCAATGCAAAACAGTCTTTAACCATGATAACAAATAAAATGATTCTTCCTTGTAACAATCTGAAAGATCAGTGCAGTGGAATGGCAATACAGGAGGTGTAATGACAAAGGGACTAGCACAAATGGAAAGGTGTTACAAAGGAAAAGTACTCACCTGTCTCTGAAGATCTAGGCTCACAGGAAAAACTCCCCAAGGGAAGGATCTCTTCTAGAAGAGATCCTCCTAGGGTGGCAGTCAGCCCTTAAATGAGGTCTAAGAGAGGTAAAACCTCCTTCAGTCATAGAGGTGAATTGCCTTCACATGTGTTTCCAAGGCAGACTGGATCCTTTCCCCAGGTGCTGTCAGTGGTTCAGGCAGTGACTCAATAGTTACCGTATGCTCTTCAAAAAGAAAAAATAATAATAAAAAAAAGTGCCTTTAAGATCCATCTTTCTTAAATCTCACATGTAAGCGGATTAGGGGGTGAAAGTAATCGTGCAGCTTATGTAAAGAGCCGGACTAGACCTGCTTAGAGGGCTTCTTAAGAAGCTTTGGCAAAGGTCAGCCCAGAGAGCATGACCTGCCCCTTGGCTTCCTAGCGCAGGACTCTGTGCTATCATTGCTTTGGAGTGGCTGAGGCTGGCCTGGCATGTCCTCACTTTGGCACCTGTGCAATGCTTTTGAATATATTGGCAATTCGTACCATGCCTGCTGGAGTGACTTTATTAGATATTTCCTGGAAGATGAAATTTGTATGAAAGCTCAAGTTCCAAGAGTCGGGAGAGCTTCAATTTCCTCTGCCATCCGCATTAAGTTGGAGTATTGTAAGAAAATTTCAGGTGCATTCATTTACTGATGATTTTGGCAAATCTTGACTACTTTGAACTGGATTCTCATTCTCTGTGGATCTCTGCACACCTACAGGTTTGCTTCCATGACTTGAACAGAGTACATAACACAGCAAAATCAGGAAAAAAAGGGAAAAAAGATCTCTCTCATGATAGTGAGGTCAGCAGAAGCAGAACTGTCTTCTGTGATCTCATTGACATCTGTGGGCATTCAGGTAATCTCAGGGAATGATCTGTGTTCACTTCACTGTGGGACTGTGCTTAAACCAGGCAGTGTTCTGAGTGGTTCTTGGCGCCTCTTATTCCACGTCACCATGAAGAACAGAATATGCACTCAAGATCAATGTAATGTAGGAAGTCACAGCTTGATTTATGCAAATATATTTTATATTATGCAAACGCACAAGTGACCTTTCTTTAGTTAAAGTGAGTTGGCTTTTGAGCTCAACTGCAGAAAAATTGAAGGTGTCTGCATTATGCAACGGAGATTTCTTCAGAGAACAAACTTGTCTGGTTAACTACAGCAGGAGCAAAGTGACAAGACATTTTACTAATATTTCTTGAAGAGATCTGAATTGTCACAGGGAAAAGCTGGTTGGACTTTTTGAATAGAAATGTATTTCTGCAGAAGTAAGATGTTGCAGCCAAAGTAAGAAATGACTGCAGACAATGAGTTTTAAAACAAGAAAAGGCAGTGATGGAAAGGCAAATTAAAAAAAATGAAAATGTTTAGTGATTGTTTGCTTTGAATGTCAGGGAAAAATAGTTCTCAGTAAATTGGAAATATTTATTGAAAGTGGTCTTCAAAAATACATTTACTTCCAGTGTTATTTGTAGGTTTTTTCTTTGATACATTTACAATCACCTCTGCCACAAATTTACTATGAAAAAAAAATCAGGTGTTTTTTTTTTGTTTGTTTGTTTTTTGTTTGTTTTTTTTTTATTAGAAGTAAACACAGTTGAACTTCTCAGCTGCTGGAAGTTCACGTGAATGTTCTGAAACATTATTTTCAGAGAATCTGATGAATTCTGCTTTCTCAGCAACAGAAAGATTTTCTGAGCAAATTTACCCCTCTCCTATGCTGATATTAATAGATCCTGAATTTTACGACACATTTTCAAAGTATTACTTATGTGTTGGCTTTACAGCTTTTGTTTTCTCTGTTAGCTACACGCAGGCAGTTAAACATTTGAAAATGAACCCTTAGGAAGCACGCTGTCAGGAAACAAAAGCAAATAACACACAAACACACACAAAAACAAAAGAAAAACAAAACCAAAAAAAAGAGGAAGGGGAGTGTAGTCATAAGCTATTGAGGTTAATGAGTACATTCAAGGCAGGGAGAAAGAATCCTTAGAAGGACAAATGTAAAACACAGATCAGAAGAAAAGTAGTGTGAAAAGGGGAGGCAAAACAGCATTTCCCTTGTCACTGTGGAAATAAAGGGGTGACAGCATTCAAACCTAGGTGGAGTTAATCAGGGATTTTTTTATTTTTCTTATTTTTATTTTTAAATAATAGTTGATCAGTGCTTATCTCTAAATTAGAACTGGTCCAACAGTGCTGAATATTAAGTCAAAGCCTTCTAGGATGAGATCAGTCTTCCTTTGAACCCAATGCGGTGGGGCAGAGTAAAGTCTGTCTACTGTCCAGGGCTGGTTACTCCAATACTCGCCAAGACCTGGCAATGATGACAAGATGTCCAGTGGATCGTTTTGCATTTAAGGCACAATTTGGCAATCACCAGTATGAAGGACTGTAGCAACCTAAGCGACAGTCCAAAATCAGAAGCAATCCTTGCGCTAAGAATCAAAGGCAACCAAACCTGGGCACAGCTGAGCTAGATGTGCAGAGAGGAACTGGACTCACCTGGGGACTAATCTGAACATCTAGCATAATAAATTTAGCAACTGTGTGACACCTGCTGGAAACTGGACCCACTGAGATATTTAGGCATTTAGTCTTATCTTGGGTGCCTAATAGGTTGTTTTGGAGTCTGAACACTTTTAGAATCTTGGTAACAAGTGACAAAGTACCCCTGCTAGACTCATAGATCACTTGGCTCTCAGAGCACTTCTCTGGGCTCGGGCTTCTTAATCTGCTAAAGCACTTTGGAGCATCCCAGGGGTGCTCCGGGTCTGCAGCCCAACGGAGCCCTGGGCAGGCTTGGCCTTCCCGCTCTTTGTTCAAACTCCACACAGCATGTTTTGCAAAGCTTCAAAGTGCCACTTAACGGAGCTTTCATTTTCCTTCCAGCTGAAGGGAAAGTGTTGTTAAACTCCCAGGCTGGCAAGTCGAAGTTTACACAGATGGAACAGTTAGCACAGACCGCAGAGCAAATACCAGCAACCAACCCGTTTCACACTTCTAAAGAAAGAGAGAAAGGAATGGCAGAGGAAGGCCAAAGCAAACAGGCCTTGGAAAACTCGAAGTCTCTGGCTGGAATTTTCAGCTGTTACTTTTCTTTTCACATTCAGGCTTTTCTGGAGGTCTCTCGATTCAGCAAAGCAGAGAGGGCTTTTGCATTCATACAAAATGATTTAAAGCTCTGCGAGGAGTGCTGTGCTGGGTCCCAACAACCACAAAACATACATTGCCTGAAATTTAAAAAACTTGGTTTTCACTGAGAGCCACATTTAAAAAAATGTATATTTCATTTCCAGCAAATAATATGTCGTTGTATTTCCTGCATTTCACCCAGCAGGGTGTGTCATTTCAGATGCCTTTCCCTCGTTAAACCTGAGGACCACTCCAGTGCCCTCAAAAAAGCCCAGGATTTCTTCCTCCCTCTGTGTTTGTTCACCCAGTGTTCTGCTCCACAGTCATTGAGGATGGATATCACACAGAATCACAGAATCACAGAATCACCCGGGTTGGAAGGGACCTCAAGGATCATGTAGTTCCAACCCCCCTGCCTAGCAGGGCCACCAAACACACACATTCAGATCAGGTTGCCCAGGACCCCGTCCAACCTGGCCTTAAACACATCCAAGGACGGGGCATCCACAACCTCCCTGGGCAGCCCGTTCCAGGGCCTAACCACTCTCCTTGTATAGAACTTCCCCCTAACATCCAACCTAAATCTTCCCTCCTTCAACTTCGATCCATTTCCCCTAGTCCTGCTGTTGTCAGCCCTTTTGAAGAGTTTACTCCCCTCGTGGGTGTAGGTTCCCTTCAGGTATTGATAGGCTGCAATGAGGTCACCTCGCAGCCTTCTCTTCTCCAGGCTGAACAAGCCCAACTCCCTCAGCCTGTCCTCATAGGGGAGGTGCTCCAGCCCCCTGATCATCTTAGTCGCCCTCCTCTGGACCCTTTCCAAAATCTCAATGTCTTTCTTGTACTGAGGGCTCCACACCTGGACACAGTACTCCAGATGGGGCCTCACAAGAGCCGAGTAGAGAGGGACAATCACCTCCCTGTCCCTGCTGACCACCCCTCTCCTGATGGAGCCCAGGATCCCATTTGCCTTTCGAGCTGCCAGAGCACACTGCTGGCTCATGTTCAGTCTCTCGTCCATCAGGACCCCCAGGTCCTTCTCTGCCGAGCTGCTCTCAAGGACCACTCCTCCCAGCCTGTACGGGTGCCTGGGGTTCTTCCGGCCCAAATGCAAAACCTTGCACTTTGCCGTGTTGAACCTCATTAGGTTCACCCGAGCCCAGCCCTCCAGCCTGTCGAGGTCCCTCTGAATGGCATCCCTTCCTTCCACCGTATCAACCGCACCACTCAGCTTGGTGTCGTCAGCAAACTTGCTGAGGGTGCACTCAATTCCCTCATCGATGTCATTAATAAAGATGTTAAAGAGCACCGGTCCCAAGACAGACCCTTGGGGGACACCACTTGTTACCGGCCTCCACCTGGACATAGAGCCATTGACCACCACCCTCTGTCTGCGGCCTTTCAACCAATTGCTTATCCATCGGGTCGTCCACCCATCAAATCCACTTCCCTCCAATTTGGAGATGAGGATGTGGTGGGGGACCATGTCAAAGGCGGCTGCATCACCTTGTCCCGCTGCTGCTGGCCCTCCCAGCAAAGCACTGGAGCAGGAATTAATCTGGGGCTCTTGCACAGTGATGGAAACATAACTGCTAGGCCAAACCCAGAGGAATTTGTTTCATTAAGACATGGGGGGCATGCCTCTCCCTTCGCTAAGACAGCTTTTTTCTTGTCCTCTAGTAACAAAGAAATTGCTAAGGCAATGTGAAGGCAGAGATGCTAAATGAGTCTCCACTTGGCATCTGAGACCTGCTGGGTTAATAGCTAGGGACAGGTAAATCGGTTTAGATAAAATTATCCTCTTCTTTTGCAAACCTTATTACAAAACCGAAATGCTTTGTGCTGTGTAAACTGCAACTTGTGCTAAAAACAGTGATACAAGTTCTGCACGCAGCAAAACAGATGCTAGTTGGAATAATTCATATTTCTCCATCAGAGCGTCTCTCTCTTTGGACTTTCATGCTTCTACTCTGTATACCAGAGGTTTGTGTCTTCCTTCTTGCTGTATTCACAGCACTGTCCTGCCTTGCCACTCAATTAGATTATCCAGTACCTCCTGCGTTGCTGATAGCAAATTTTACTAAACAGTGTAGCAAAGCCGCAAAAACCCAGCCTAATTCAGCAGAGGGCTTTACGGTTTCCTTTCAGTTGAGGCTTAAAATGATGTTATTCAGCTGTAAACCTGAATGAAATTATGTTCTGTGTTGGAGGAGGCAGCTTGACAGAGGGAGTTAAATAATAAAGCAGTTATTTTAAACACAACAGTCAAATCTTAATCTATCTCATGTGACCTAGCAGATCCTCCTGAGGTCCTTTTTCATTGAATTATCCTGTCATCCTGAGGTGGGTACCTCTGCTGTAAAACTGGAGCATTCATATTCTGTCTGCCTCCACCCCAGTAAAACGTTACCTGTGCAGAAATAGTACCATTAGCTGGTTGCAAGGCACTGGTACATCATCATAGACTTAGATGTAGCTCAGTGTGCTTGCTTACACTTCCTTATAATGCTCATTCATTGAATATTGCTGTTTATACAATTACTAAACTGCTTACAGTGATACCTGAGCTTGGAATATTTTTCACTTATTTCAGTGCCAAGCCTGTGAAAAAAAACGTCTATGAAAGGGGGCAGAAAAAAAGAGGAAGAAAAGATTACCATCTTCCCTTTTGCTCTGCAGTTCCTGCTTATGGAGCCAAGTCCCTCCCTTTCAAACAACCTTTGCTGACAGAAACCTGCAATGATACATTGCGGGATGCACTAGAGTGCCATGGAAGCCAGTGCAACGTGACGCATTTACTGTACTACAACGTACTGTATCTCAGTGCTAATGACGTCTGGGTATTGAAATAGCCTCCATGGGGAGCAACGTTGCAACACCTGCTTCTTCTGGATAACCCAGTCTTCATCTCCTTGCTGCAGTGGAGAAAAAAAGACCTTCTCAGAGAGAATGCTGAAATGGGATGTCACATTAGGGCATGCTTGTTAATGACAGGCAATTACAAGGTTGCCAAGTGTTCGAAAAGATGCTCCCAGGATCCCTAGTATTAAAATATTTTACGTGGCATTTAATTATCCATGGTTCAACTTCCATGCAGTAATACAAAATAGAAAAGGCAAGAAAACCTTTCATTAAATGATGCTTAGTAATCATTAATCACATATTTATTACATGATAACATAACATAATGGGGCTTGGAGCATAGGCCAAGTGGTCAAGGCATCCCTCACAATGTGTGCAGCTGATGAGACTCGAGGGTCAAATTCTGTCCTCTGTTAAATCAACAATGTGTGTAATCATGTTCATGAAAACAAAAACCAGTACTGAAAGCCATTTGTCAGGGATGTGCCAGTTCCAAAAGTGCACAGCATACCTTGGCTTGAGTAGGATTGTCTTCTTTCTGTAAAGTATGTGTCTGAGATGGGATTACCATGTCCAGCAAGGCACATCGTCATGCTAATAATATGTAGGATGGAGATTCAGATAATCTTTTCCATGGTTGTTACTTTCCACTGGGCTTTTTGCTGTTGTTACCCCTCCAGGAGGCTAAATGCATCCAGGCAAGCTGCTGGGAACTTTAAAGCATGATCCCTAGGGATAATTTTCCTTCTGAATGTTTCTGAAGGAAATTTCTGAGTAACAAGTCAGCACAGCACTTTATGGGATCACACTCAGCTTTCTTGCACATACTGCTGTGAAGCAAAGTGAGTTAATACCTGACTGAGCACAGAGTTTAAATGTTTATACCTCTCTTCAGGCTCCTTTCGAACTCAAGGAGGAATAGATCAGGTGGATGATTATTTTTTATTTTTAATGAGGATTTAGAATCCAGAGGAAGAAAATTATATACAAATTTACCACACTCTCTCCTAATTCACATCTTGTTTGTAATTGATATGAGTCACTGTCTGATGGATATGCTGCTGCAGAAATGTGAATATACGCAGCAATATTAATGCAGTGATTCTCACCCTGTAGCTCCATAGCTAAGCAAGAAGGCTGCAACTTGAGCTGAAATGGAGCCCAAGACCCAATCAGTACCACAGTTACCCGCAAAACCAGGTAGGAGATGGCTGGGCTTGGATTAGACATAAATATTCCACAGCTATCTGCCTGCACAGTGAAGATACACTCCAAGCAAATACTACCAGCATTAAATTGGAACCAATGTTGTAGGCAGAGGCCATCTTTTCATATCAAGATTTTCAAGTGAGAAACAGAGCTGGTTGGTCTTGTACTCCTTGCCATGCATTCTTGTCTCTGAACTTTTAGACTAACTACAGGCTGCTTCCTCACAAGGAACTCATTCTATGGCACAATACAGCACTGTGCAAGGGTACACCAAACTAAACCCAAATGAGCCAGATCTGATATGGGATGTCATATAAGGCTATCCACAGTGTAAGAGCTTTACTCCTGAATGGCTCAGGTGTCTCTTGACTCTTCCCAGTGCTGGGCAGGGACATGCCAGAGCACCCAAGCCCTCCCTGCTGTGGTCTGGGGACCATGGTGTGGTTGCCTGCTGTCACACAGCTGCCACGTCTCATCCACTGCATCCCATGGTGCCTGAAGTGCTTCCCCTGTCTGCACTGGAAAGTGCTTTGGGATAATTTTTGGATGACAGATATTATTACTATATTTAATTTTTGAAACTCCACTGGAAAAGTTAAGCACTCAAAGAAATCCCTACACTTACAACTTCCAGCTTTTTCCCTCGTAAGAGATGACTGGAGAGTTTGTGCTTTTAATTATTATCATCCTCCCTTGAAATTATAGGCAAAGCACTCAGTGATATTCGAAACATAAATTACTGGCCTGCAGCCTTGTGCTACTGTTTCTCTATCTCTCTGCCAGGACTGCAAATCAATTTTCTGCATTTCTTTCAGATTTCTGAAGAAAATTGTGGAAAATAGCTGTTGGCACATGGCACTTTTCCACAATGGTTAGAACTACTGAATGGGGCTGAAATAGGCTGCCTTGAAGAAGCCAGCCCCGTTAAAATGCCAAACTCAGACAGATCAGAACACATTCTCAATCTGAATTTCATAATTTTTCCACAGAAAAAGCAACATAATTTTCATTGGTTTCGCCTACAATCAAGTAGCTTTGTAAAAAGAAATAAATGCATAAATTTGAAAATCATTTTATCTCTACTTCCTTTCCTTTCCTTTCCTTTCCTTTCCTTTCCTTTCCTTTCCTTTCCTTTCCTTTCC
>NW_024885055.1:599968-717818 GCF_019232065.1 Centrocercus urophasianus
CTTCCCTTCCCTTCCCTTCCCTTCCCTTCCCTTCCCTTCCCTTCCCTTCCCTTCCCTTCCCTTCCCTTCCCGTCCGGTCGCTTCCCGTCCTTCTTTTTTATTTTTCTCTTCCATTTTTCTGTTTCTGTTTTTCTTTGTTCTGCTCAAGTTCCACACATCAACTTCTCTAACTCTGAATGACTTCCAGAAGATTTTCCTTAGTTCCCATTGCTTTACTTTGGTGTTGGACCTGGAAATTCACCTGTGATTATTCATCCAGTAAAATGCTTTTCCCTCAAAACTATCTCCAGTGTGACTTTCTCAGGAAACTTCTTTAAATCTATCCTAGTTACTCTAGGATTTAAAACCATGGGGCACTGGCCAACTCTGAGGAATTTCATACGGTCAGATCTGGCTGAATTCTTTGCATTTGGAATCAAAGTCCATTAAAGCCAGTAAAAAAAAAAAAAATTAGAGGAGTTTTCCAGTCTGCATAGCAGGCTTTCAGCATTTCCATGGATTGTGCAGGAGGTCACTAGGAGGGAAAAGAGCATTGGCCTAGGCAAGGCAGCAGGTTGCACAAGGGCCGAGAGTCAAAAGAACCAGAGCAGCCAATACCTGGATTTCCAAGGAAGGAGCCTTTCAGAATTTTTAGTAATCCCTTTGGCCTAGTCAAACTGTCTTTAAAGGAGAAAAGGTCAATAGTGTGAACATACGGATGCATTGTTTCAATTCAATCTAAATCTTAAAGAAACCAAGTCACATCTAAGTTTCTTATTCCTAAAAACTGGTTCTCCCAAAACCCCTAGAGAGAGAGTCAGCTTCTGGGTTTTTGATCATATGTTTCATTGTAAGGTGGTGATGTAATGTCGTATGTGATAAAGCCAGGGAACCAAGTTTGCATTGAGAGCAATGGAAGTGTGCTGGTTTAACCCAGGACCGGATTCTTTGGATACATCTAACCATAATTTCAGGAGCAAGCGTTTGAGGTTGGAATATCTGGTTGTTGGCTGGCCTGGCACCTATTTTGCCAGCACAAAGCAGGCTGCTGCAATGCCGTTGTAATGCAATTGTTTCTGAAGGGAAAACTGCGTTATCCTATGGGTATTTCAGCTAGTGGAGAGTAATGAATTGCTATCTTCATTAACAGAAAATGACAAAGAGGCTAAATGAGTCAGAACAGGCAGAGACACAATCCTTTAATGAGTTGAACAGAAGCTAGTTTGTAATGTGAGGTTATTGATAATCCCAGGCTTTATATAACAGCATGATTCTGGGTCAGGGAGCAAAACCCTCACGTTCCTATGTGCACACTCTGAGCTCACATGATGTAAGGCAACTTCTGAGCAGATGCCTTCAGTGCAGCTTAAGCATCTGCTCTCAGGAAGTCTGATGTTTGTCAGAGGGACAAGTCTTCCTCAACGTGAATGGCAGATGTTGGGTTTTATTTAGTTAACAGTTTTGCTAAGGATCACTTGGACTACTGTGGCACTCCACCAGTTTAATTCACCCCAAGAAACTCCACATTTAAAGATTTTTATTATTGTTGTTATTTTTAAGAGAGAGCGCTAACATCCTTTTTGCATCTGTAGCAACATTCTCTTATTCTGCTGCTTTCACAGGGTGAAATAACCACAGTCTTTCAGCTCTTTTTTTTGCCCTGTGTTGATATTGGTGGGCTTGTATTGTTAAGGAATGTGTTTTACTTTCTCAGGAAGGTAATACTAGTACACAAAGTGCTTCTATCATTACAAAGAAGACTTTTAATAATAACTTCTTTAATAATAACTTTTTAATAATACAGCTAATTTCCCTTTTTACTTAATAACTTATTTAGTACATTATAACTCTATTGAAGGGCAATTACATTCCCTCAGCTGTGCCAGGCTACCAGAACTAAGCTGAACCTCACCTGGTTTCACTCTCCTAATTTCAGTCCTTTTGCAGGAAGCAGTTTTCACAAGCCCTTATGGATTCTTATAGACTGCCCACACTGCCCATGACACACTTGCCAGTATTGTTTGAGTACTGGCTTTTCATTATGCTTCTGTAGAATTCAATTTATGATACTAAACAAAACTTGAAAGAGTCAAATTCTGAATTCAGTAGTCAGTTGTGGCTTCAGCAACCTACCTTAATTTCCCTCCCACAGTATTCCCTGAGAATCCTTCAATTCCCAGGCTTAATTTTCCTGTGAGTTTATATGGACAATCTTATAATTGAATGAAATAGAGAAAATCCTAAAGAACATCAAGAATGACAACTCCCAAGTCTGTAAGTGACACTTTTAACAATAGTTGTATGAAGTTGAAGGCCCTTCCCTTCCCTTCCCTTCCCTTCCCTTCCCTTCCCTTCCCTTCCCTTCTTCTCTCTTTCTGTGACTTTCCCACTACAAGCAGTATTTTGTATCTGCCTTTAAAACAAAACAGTTGGTAAAAATATCCCAAGTTATAACACAGTTCCTGCTCATGGAGTCCAGTAGTAGGTTTTCAGAAATGGATGTTTTGCTTACTGCTGTTCACATTTAAGAACACCATAGCTGAAAAGCACACACAAGGAATATCAGAGGTAAGAAGTGTGTTCTGGCTTTTGTCACTATCGCACACTGGGGACACAAAATGGAACAGAGGAAGAAAAAGGTTTAACAATTGCAGATGACCCCTGGAGGGGTTTTGAAAGGGCAAGGCACGATGTCAGAGCGTGCTGCAGGTGTTGAACTACTTAGGGAGAAAGCACAAGTGTTAGCATGCACAGGTGTCAGCAGCTGGAGAACCGAAGTGCCAGCTTCAACAGGCATGAACATGTTGCCAGGGAGCTGAGGGGCAGGGAGCACAAGCAGGATTTCTGCAACCACCTCAGTGTGAAGGAAGTTTGCAGCAATGCACTCCCTGAATTATTATTTTTATTTATTTATTTATTTTATTTTGTGCTGTTCCATTGCTTTTCAAAAGCCTGCTTCTGTGCAGCTGTAAGAAAGGGACAGGGTGATGGGTCAGGAGGATCCTGCCCCAATACTCGTGCTCCTAATCAGTGATGGTGGTGCTGTGCTTCCTAGAAAGCACAGGGCTGAGCCAAAAATGCAGCTGAGCTGGTATCCTGTTGCATTGGCAAGAACAGCAATTGCATGTCATTGAACTCCCAGAGTTCACAGCACTGAGAATAGCAAGAATTTTTCCCTTCTTGAACAAAATGATGTATTCCTCCCTCAGCTACAGAAAAGAAACAATGGGGAAAGAAGATGAGGTTTGCCAAGAGCAATGCATCCCTTTCATTTCAGTGTTCTCCCTGACACGTGAAAAATGCATAATAATTACAGAAAGGAGCAAGTGCTTTACAATTTGGAAATATAGTCAAAATATTTCTGACAAAATATTTTTCCACCAGAAAGAACCAAAACACTGTTGCACTGAAAACAGAAATGAATCAATGGCAGTTATTTTGGACAGATTACTCAGGTTAAAGGAGCAAGAAAAATGCCAAGAGATGCCTGTATCAGGCTCGAGAGGTTGGCAGTTCCTCTGAGCTTCTCCTTGTGTTTTGAGAGGAGTATCTGTGCTCATTTCTAAATGTCATGAACTGTTCTGGCACTATGCAGGTTGGAAACGCAGGTTTTTGAATAATGGAAAAATAAATTAGAGTTGGAGAAGAAATTCTGTAAGGCCCAAAAGGCACTTTCCATGGAGTTCTTCAAACCTGGAGACAGCCCTGCTGCCCCAGTCTGGGTTTTCCTATTCCCTCTGCAGTGTGAATGCACTACTCACGTGTTTGCTGTGTCTCATTTGGTTGCACAAAAATGAGTGGGTGAAATAGTTTAGATGAAAGAGAGTGTGTGGCAAGAGATCAAGAAAATAATTATTGCTGTGATCCACTGCTGGAGCTAAAATCTCAATTAAGGGAGAGGATGAGCAGGAAAAGCTGTTAGAAGGAATAGAAAGAGATGTGTATGTATGTGTACAAGCAGTCATACACTCCTGCTCCTTCTTGTGTTTTTAAGAAATACTGTTGAAATCAGTCCAAATAGTCCTCTAGCTACAATCGTCTCCCTATCCTGAAGTTAGCTGGATTTCCCAGAAACGTAAAAGATTGTTTCAGATCTTGCTTTGCATAAAGATTGTGCAGTACCTTGCAGGATGATCCTTTACATTTCAGGAAGAAGTAGGATGAGTCCACTTCATGCAGACCTATGGAGACTTCAGCACAGAAAGTATTTAAGCAGTGTCATCTGAACTCTGAGCAACCCTTTTGCTTGAAGATGCTACAGACAGCTGATGCAGCGTAGGAGGGATTCCCCCACCTATCAGAAATGGTTTCCTATCCCTTTCATGGGGGCTGGTGACTGTCAGCCTTAGACAAAACAGGCTGCTGGTGCCATTTCTGATGATAGCTATCATCACCTTGCAAGCATTAATGCTACCAGATCTGGTGGAAGATGGGGGTGGGGACCTGCCCAGGGCTGTTCTGTCAGCTGGAGGGCTGGATGGGGATGTGAAGCTAAAGGTTAGAAAAGTGCTTCACAGCCCATCCTGGTGGAGCTGTGAGGCTGAGGGTGCTGTGCTATAGATGAGGCTGTGAACGCATGCAGTGCAGACATCTCCTGTACTGTGTTGGTTAACCCTGCATGGATGGGTGTGAACCAGGCTTTAGAAATGCTTCGTGCAAAGTACGTGAGCTGTATTTAAATTGTTAGTTTATCCATTAGCGCAATGGCATATAAATCTGTCACTCGTGCAGGTTTGCTTATCCTCCTTGGCTGAGAACAGCCATTCATTTTGCAGTGGAGATCACATGTGTCCTTAAACTGTGCTTTTGAAACACTGACACACTTCAGATGTGTGTGGGTACATCCGGGAATTATGTTTCTTCCCCTCTGCTTCTGCTTGCTAACCAAACAGCTGTTTGCATGGTGACTCCTCCTGTGTGCTCAGCCCAGGGGAGCACAAGTGTCCACAGCTGGGCAGGGAGCTGGAGGAGCTCAGGGGGAACACAGCCTCTGCCAGACCTGAGCAATAGCTCCTGCTGCTCTAGAACTTGAGTGATGGAATTGGAAGGAAATGTTTTGAAGGCTTGGTTTGGTTTGCCCTTCCATCCCCCCAACAAATAGCACAGAGTGGATTTTGCATGCTAATTAGTGCCTGCATATTTCTCCCCCATGCAGGAGCAAGCCAGGCTTGCTAGCTATCAAGAGTGGGCTTTGGTGGTACCAAGCAACGTGGTCACTGTCACTTGCTGAAGTATGCAAGCTCTGACCACCAGCCCTGCTGCTAAAGAGCCTCAAAGAAGTTTGCTGATTACATATAGACAAGTGAGCAAAAATCCAAGCTGTAATTAAATACATAATGTGAGCGTCTTCCATTTTTGTGCACAGAAAGCTCTCTGATCTTGAAACTCTAGCAAACACAGGCTTACTTCAAATTCTTAGAGGTAGAGTGAGTATTGGTAAACTCCAGTGCTGGTGTGAGCACAAAAACTGAAGCTGCATTATGAAGTCCTAATTGTATATAGGTAAAAATACAGGTTTAGGACAATTGTGAGGAATTTGTACCTGGATGAACAGAACATTAGAAAAACTGTCACTCATGACATTCCTACCTGCTACTATTGCAGCTCTGTTGCAAAGCTTGCCCAAGCTCTTGCGTGTCTGCTATTTGTTGCTCCTGTGCCATTAAAGGCCTCCATTTAGGGTCATAGCAGTAATGGCAAAAGATGTCAAAGACACAATAGAAAATTTTGTGTTGCAAGCTCCTTAAGTAGGCTCAATCTTCTTTTTTTTTTTTTTTTTTTTCCTTCTGGGAAATTCTTGCCTGTACAAGGGTATTGCACCTGGTGAGGCTGTGAGGCTGTGGGGATATACATGTGGGTGGTTCAAGGTGTGGAACGATGTCACCATTCTAGTTAGAACACGCTGATCGTGATGTCGTATCAAAGGAAACCACTTGCAAAATGACTGTCAGATGAACCCTGGACAAAGGAACATAATGGTTTGTATGTATTTGCAGCATTTGAATAACCATATGGCATCCTGCAGTCCCATTCCTGTCTGCAAAAAGGGAGGGCACCCTCACATTATGAGGCAGTCACAAGCCACATGGATGGAAAAGAGTGTATTTCAACCTCTACTCCAACTTAAATGCAACTTACATCTTACTGAGACTGCCAGGGAAGATCTCCAACGCTAAATGTGTATTTACTGAAGGATGCAAGATGACCACATTCAATACGATACAGCTGGCTTTAGGAGCGCAGCCAGATGGGAACAATTCCTCCAAGGCTGGCTCTGGTTCTGAAGGAAAGCATACCTAAAGAGAAGGACTGTGTCACCTCATGAACCCGCAGCCCAGCACCCCCACATCACAACAGTAAGCACACGTGTTAGCAGAGCCCCAGGACAGCTCCTTTTGGTGCTCCCCTTTGAGCAGTGGGTATCATTTTGAGTAGTCTGTGGATTCTCCCAGGTATCTTCCAGAGGAGCTCCAGAAGCACAGTAGTTCTTGGTTATTTTGAGCAGACATTTTAGGAACAGGCCAAAAATCTGCAGAGGTTTACAAATCCCACGTGACCTTGGAGACATGAGATGAAGTCTCAGCCCCAGTTTCCTATGGATCTTGTCTGACAGGCTCTAACTGAGGATGTGGCTCTTCTATTCAAAACAAAACCAAGCAGTGTTATATATAGAGAGGCAATTGATACAACCATCACCTCATTCAGACTGTCTTAATAAGTCTAAACCTGCAAAATGCCAAATTTATTTCCTGTTCACATCCATGGGAATCAGAACTTCCTTCAAGCTGTCAGCACTTTCCAGTATCAGAACTTTCTAACATGAGGACAGCAGGCTACAGCTTTCTCTTATTAGGCTCTCCAAAATCAGAATGTTCCCTCAGTTATCTCCAGTGACCAAAGAGAATGAAATACCTGGATCTAGGACGTGAGTTGAGGAGTTCGAAGTAAGACCAGGACTGAAATTTCTCTAACAACCCAGAGTATTTTGGCTTGATCTCATCAGGCCTGAAATTCCATTGCTTTACCTTCATGTGCAAATAAGCATTGTAGTAGTTCTGTTCCTAACACAGCTATTCCTTGAATGAAATGGTTTATTTTATTTTTATTTTATTATTATTTTATTTTATTTTATTTTATTTTACAGACCTAAACCAACACTCAAATCCATACATTTTAAAAACACAGCGACTGAAACACGTATACCATGGCATGAAACCTGGTTTGGGGTCTCTGCTCTGATGGTTTCTGACACCACCAGAACCCTTTGGCTGAATTACTCCTGTATAAAGCACCCAGGCTCTGTTCACAGTCCTCAAACACCGATGGCATGGCTGGAAGGCAACTCCCACTGGGCTGAGCTGATCACAGAAATAGGAGTGATGTTGCCCAGTCTCTAAATCATATATATCCACTGTGGTATGGATAATGACCATCTTTAAGGTGTGGAAGGAGGGCAGTGTGAAATCGGCAGGCTGAGAGCAGTGTTAATGGAGGTTCATTCAAGGTAAGGCAGTAAGCTAAAGGCCACATGTTGCTTTTATGGCAGTTTTCCCCCTTGCTTGCCATCGTGAGCCAACAGCTCCCTCAGAGCCCTTCATGCCTGCACACACACTTGCTGTACAGACACAAAACAAGCAGGAGAGGCTTCCCTGCTGAACGCGTTTAATATTCTGTCTGTGCTGGCATGCTCTTGTCTTGCTTCATAAAACCTGTTGAAAGCCAGTCAATTCATTAATCTTTTGCCAAGAGACGTTAAATGCCAAACAGGGAAAGACGATAATGACTTGTCAGTTCATAAGAAAGGGCCTGATCCTGCAAGGTGTTGAGAATGGCAACCACAGAGAGCAGGAAGGTGCTTGGCAGGCTGCAGGATGGGTCCTTGTACATTCTCTGCTCTCCTGCTCTTGGTTGAACATAGGCAGGAAGGCGTGGGCATACAATGAAGCCATGAGCAAGATGCTGTCCTCAGGGAGGTCTCTGCAAGTGGTCCAACACATCAGAAGGGTCGGCAGGATTGATGGAGGTTCCACAGGACAGAAGTTTCAAAGCACACAGAGGACAAGCAAGGACAGCTTGGTCCATTGCCAACATGAAGCCAGCACTTCAATCCCACAGCAGATAAAGCCCTAGCAGTGTCAAAGCTTTTGCAAGGAGGGATCCCTTGAATCCAGCTTTAAACTGCTCCATTCCCATCCTAGGCTGCAGGCAGTGCTTGGGGCTGGCAACCTGCAGCAGCTCCAGTCCTTCTCCTCTGCCCAGCACCACAGCAGCAGAAGGCAGGAGGAAGCACTGCTCGCCTCAGGTGATCATGGCACATGAGTCAGGCTGCAAAAAGGCAATGAGTTTCACTGAAAGCTTGTAGGTTTACAGAGAAATAATTGCCAAAGCCTTTTTTTTTTTTTCTTTTATTTTTGCATTTCCATTGGATGTCTTGAGATTCTGAAGCTCAGGATTTTGAGCTTTTTTCCCCTGCTGTGCTGGAGGTTATGTATGTTAAAAGAAAGGAGCAAAAGAGTTCTTCATAGGGTTGCATGACTCAAGAAGCTGGAGCCTTACTAATAATAAAACTGTCATTATCACAGGGCTCTCATTAAGCTAATCAGAGTGGGTATCGCTGAGGTCAACCACAGTTTCCAAACCGTGCCGTGGTTCCAGGGCAGTTAACGATGCTGAAGTGATGCACTAAAATCAAGTACACTCAGCCTCCTTGCTGCGCAGGAGAAGTGGATCAATACTGAATTAGAGGCGGATAAACTGCATTTAACTATATTTAACAATACCACTGATAGCACTTAAACTTATTAGGTATCAATTATCCCCCAGTTTCACAGCAGCTCACCTCTGCCTCATATCTGCAGCATTTGATTGCTCCAGCCAGAGTCTGCAGCAGGGCTGCTGGTGTTCTGTCCCGCAGCTGATGAAACTGGAGTCTCATTTCATGGAACGTTTTTTCCTGAGTCGCTCATCAGCACTAAATCCCCCTAAATGAAGCCAAGCTGGTGCGTACCATGCTTTCTGATTTAAAGCACCCTTCTAAACTTAATGCTTAGGCATCCTTCCCAGTTGGAAAGCCTAAGAAAAAGCTTGGTAGGAAAACCAGCTTGGTGGTTTCTAGTTCCTGCATATCGCTGGTAGGATTCATAATGAAATCGGAGTTTTCTGCAGTGGGGCAAACACTGCACTATCTCACAAAATTATTCCCTTTAGCATAGGCAGTGTACAGGGCATCCCATGGCCCCTACCTTGGGGATGTGTTAAGATGGCCTGAACACTTCGGTGAAGGGTGAGGATAAGTTGGGGGCTGCCTTCTTTTGCTGCCCATGGGTAGAAGCAGGAAAAGGGTTGGCACTCAGGTGTCTGATCATCATGATCCTCCTTCAAACCAATTTGTTTTGTGCAGATAAATCGGGACGGGTGAGTGCCCATGTCACCTCCAAGCCAGCTTCTCCTTGGCATGCACTGGAAAAGCCTAAAAGGAGAAGGAGGATGCTCCACAGCTGTGCCTCTTCCTCTGGCTCCTCCATGAAGAGCTGTCCATGGCTTTGCAGCAAAACCACTCTCTGGATGCAGAAGAGTAAAGAGATTTTCAATTCTTGTAAGCAGGATTCCCTGTCCAGTCTCCATGAGAGACTGCTGGAGCATTTCCTCTGCATCATTTGGGATCACCTCTCGGTCTGGCAATTGGGACACGGGAGGCAGCCACAGGCTGCCATGGAGAGCTGCCAGGTGGGATGCAGCCCCCAGTACTCCCCAGCAGTTGCCTTTCCCAGACCCACCCCGGCTCACAGCTATCTGCGGTGTTGGTATCAGCCTCTCCCTGAGTGCTGCAGGCCCAGCGCCTCAACCCGGCTTCTTTCTGGCAGACTTGTTTATCTGGGTGTTACATTGCTCGAGGCCAAGGCTTAGTTTCTGTTGTACTTGAGCCAGTGTACACAGCTCTGGCAGCTTTCAGCACATGGGAGGAGCGTTGTTTCATCCCAAAGTCTCCTTTGGGAATTGATAACTATTCAGCAGGACGGCAGAGGGAGAGGATGGAGCAATGAGAGGGGTCCCTCAGTGGATGCAGCAGGCAGTGGGATAAACATGATATGAATAATAAATTGAGGTGCTTTAAATTTTTATTTTTATGATTTGGTGGTGGTGGTGGTGGTGAGCTCCAGACTAGGATTAATGAATCCCCTGCAGCTATTCTGCTTTGACTAGATCTGGCGGAGATTACATTAAAGAGAAAGGGAGGGGGGGATGGAGGAAGAAAAGCACCACTTATCAGAATGGTTATACAGATAGGAGCTAAAAGGTGTAACCTGATGAGACATCTTTCATTTCAGACACTGCAAGCCCTGCATGGTCCCTCTGGGTCTCTTAAACAGAGATATAATGAGCTCTTTGGAGCCTCCCAAAAGCACGAGGCGCTATGGAAAGTGTTAGGAGCTCATTATGCAGCAGGCTGCAGGAGCCAAGCATGGGGCAGAAACCAAGAGTAAGTTCTGTACCCACAGCAGCTCTGGAAAGCAGAGCTTTGCATAGTGAGATGTAAAGTCACGGATGTCCCTTCTTGCCATGCGGTGTGTGCACATTCACAGTGCAGTGTGGATGCTTTCTACCCTGGGCATTTTGCAGAGCCTTACGGACACACGGTTTTCAAACCATGAGCAAAGCAGCAAGGACTAATATTGTTCACATTTGGTATTAGTGGTGACAGCGCAACATGGAAGAAATCCAGGGAAACCTGCAGCTTCCTCTGCCCCTGGTTCACATCTGTTCACAATTCCTTGCTACTTGCCAAACAATTAAAAACAACAACCTGTTTTATTAGCTGTCACATCCCATAAAATATTTCAGAGCCCTTCATCAGCAGCTGACATCCTGTCAATAATAGTTCTCTGTGTAAAAAAAAAAAAAAAAAAACACCACCAAACCAACACATTCATGATGTTATTCCAATGTCTGGTTCTCAGGTTTATCTCCAGTGGCCATCACAGTAGCATTCAAGCGCTGAATGCAAGGTTAACAACTATACAATTACGGATGTGAAAGATATATAGATGCTGACTTTTCTCCCATCTGGAGTTTGAGCAATACAAGTCTTACAGGCTGCTTGTCCCATGCTTGAGCCTCTGAGTACAGTGCATGGGCTGAGCTTTGGATGGCATGTGGCTTGCAGGGACTTCAGGAAAGATCACCAGACCAAAGCTCACTGCTGGGAACTGGGACAACTGGAAGATGGTGGAGTAATGCTTCCCCTTTCTTTTTGTGGGCTAGGAGAAGAGGAGTTGGAGAACTATATCATTGCATACAGACAAGTGGTCATAAACCTGGATCTATGGATGTATTTAAGTGTGTAACACTAACCAAAATGGGTGGACACAGCCATCAATATTTCACTGTGAATCTCCATAACAAGGCACAACTAAATGACAACCTTTGCATAATAGATACTAGAGCTAGCTCTGCTTTTTCCCATAACTATTTGTGGGTCTAACCACTCATTTTAGGCAGGCTTCATGGGAAACACATGTCCAGGATACCAGGTGCTGCCCTACTCTTGCTGGCACCATGCTTGTGAGCTCATCGGATGTTCATGTGGTTATTGCTAAGTGCAGGCAGTCCATGTCCTGCCACCGTGGTCCTTCTCCAGCTGCTGCCAAGAGTTTAAGGCATCCAGTCTGAAACACCCTGATCCCTGCAGCACAACCCTAACTCTGCTGAGACTGCCAACTGCTGCCTATTTCTACCCTACACAAATAGTCAGACTTCCAACAAACTTTTCTTTCTAAAATGTGCCTGCAGAGTTTCAGAAAGTTGCTTTCACCTATGCTTCTGAGAATACACTGCCCAATGCTGAAGTAAAGGTGGTCAAGACTGAAATCAGACTTACAAACTTCACATTTTAGAACTCAGACTGTCAGAAAGTACTGAAAACCTGGGGAGATATTGTCTACTTTTTACATAAATGAAAGAGGTCGAATTCATTTTCTAAATGCAAATCCACGTGCAGTTTAAAACATAACTATTTTTCACATTCTGCATATTGCACAGCTGCAGAGTAGAGCCTGCCTGATGGAGCTCACAGCTCGGATGCACCAAAGAGAGTCTCAGATCAAACACAGACATAGCGGGCAAATCAGTGAATGGAGCCCAAGCCCCTGGTTCAGAACTGCTGCCTTCTCATTCAGACCATCTATGCTGACACCTTCTTAATTTTCTCCCCAGGCCTTATTTTTGAAGGGGTAACCTCACATCCAGCACCACTGTTTTCTTGCATGGGTACATTCTACCTGGTAATAGACAATCTCCAATTATATCACCTGGGAACCAGGAAAGCAAAATAAGGAGGAAATCAGATATCAAAATGCTCTTACACACCTCTCAAGCACCAGGAGCTGGCAGTCTGCTCCCCTCATCGCACAGGGCTTGCCATCACTTCCAGCTGCCATGAAAGGGGCCCATGGCATCATGTATGTTTCAGGACGAAAATGGCTAATTTGCTTGAAATGATCTCAGTTTCACGTCTCTGTTTTCAGATATATTTTGAGTATAAAATATATAAAATACAGTGTGATTGTCTGGTATGGGAGAAATCAGTCAGATTCTGCCCATTGCTGCTAGCACACAGCATGCATAGGCATCAGATGCAGCAGCGTGAGCAAAACCAAAAGCAGATTTTAGATCTGCGTGGGTTCAGTGAATGGCAGCTGCTTGGTCACCTCTCATCACAGCTCTGTGTCCTTCTACAGAAGCTATTAGACTACAGAAACTGACGGCGAGCCCAGAAATGCCAGGGTCTGTGTGGCACAGCAAAGAGCAGGCTCATGCTCAGACTGCTCCAGCTTTATCATGTTCCAGACTACCCTAAATAACAGCAAGTACAGCCTGGTCAAGGCATGGCACACATCATTTAATAGCAGGATGGAGAGGGAATTTTCCGCTCTGGAGAAGCAGGACCACGCTTAATAGGAGCATAATTTTCTCCTATTGTACATTCACATGCTTGCGATTGCATGCAATTATTTGCAGGTCTGAAAAAAGCCCCACTAACTGGCTGCAGCGAGAAGAATATGAAGACAAAAGAAACTCCTGGTATGGGGGTGGTTCATCAGAAAAAAAATGATTGTAATAATAGAAAGGAAAATAAAGGCAAAATCCTATGTCAAACTATCACAAAGGAAGATTATTTGGTGTAATTCGAGTGGTACAAGAGGAGCACATGTGGGATAAGCCCTCTAGTCCTGCAGGCAGTTTCAATAGGATGTGATTTTTTTTCCTTTGGAAATTCCAGCTCGCATGGGATATTTTCTGTTGGATGATGCTCTGCCTCAGCATTTCTAACAACAACAACAAAAAACCAGCACGGGTAAACCTCGGACAACTCTTTGAACCTCCAGGCCCTCGGTGCTCTTAGCAGGTGAGCTGAGATAAATCGAGCGGCTCCAACAGGCGTGGGGCACTCGTGCCTTTAGCAGCACACCGGACTGCTGGAGGAAAAGAGGCGGGTGGCAGAAAGTGCTCTTTGATATATTGATATAACATCCACTCTCAAACCTCAGGGAGCCCCGTCTCCTAATATTATTCTTTCTTCATTTTCAATTCAAACCAAAAGTGAAAACAGAAAGAAAATAACCCTCTTTTCTCTCCTTGCTCGCTTTTCTCCTCCCCCCCTCCTTCCCTCCTGCTCCTGAAATGGGAGGGGAAGAGAAAAGGGGCTAGAGCCACTTAGATCGGTTTCATGCACAGGAGAAATAAGACAGGAATTATTTTTCTTGTTAGCCTTTTTGTAAGAAGACAGACAACCCTTTCAGCCCAAATACAATATTGTAATTGCTCATATTCAACTGACAGAGGTTCCCAGATGAGCTCCACTGAGGCGTCATTTACTAATCTGTCATGTTCTATAGCACCCGGCACAGAGCGCTGTAAAAGTGTCTTCTTCTCTCTAAGTTATTTATATAGTTGGCTGAAAGCGCTTTGCTTGTACAAACTAGAAACTATTAGATTAGACCAGCAGAGACAGCCAGAGGCAATCTTTTTAACAAAGTGAGTGGGATTCAAAGTAGGGTTGGAAAGCAAATATTATTTCACTGGAAGTCTATTAGAGGTAGTTCCCTGGATAACAAATAAGTGCTTTGTTAGCTTAGCTTGAAGAAATGCACTGGTCAGGTTGGCAGCAGCTGGGTCTAATGGCAAACTGTGTGATAGCAGATGATAATTCTGTGATCAGTGCATTGCTTAAGCCGGTTTAGCTCTCCCCTCCTTCATAACGCGCCACATCTCTGAGGTTACCTATTTAAAGTGCATGTCAGAACTTAGCAGCTAGGGATAACTCTGTTTGTTTTAAAACTTCTCATCCTAACACACGTGCACTCACATAAAAAGGAGAAGTATGTAAATTCAGCCTATCAGAAAGCAAATATTCTCGCTGGTGAAGGTTGAGAGGTTGTTCGTGCTGGACTGCTTCAGCAAAAGTGGGCTCTGGGCTCAAATCAAGGTGAGGGCACAGATCTTATCGTGACAAACAGAAAGCCAGAGTTTCTAAGTATCAGATGAGATTAAAGGATATTCATAAAAATATGCAAAACAAGTCATAGTCACTATTAGCTGCTAATTCCAGCAGATATAGCTTTCATTCAACCCCAGGGACTGCTGCTGTTAGCACCGGATAAAGTGATTTTGCTTTGGTACAAGATAAAATGTCTCTGTGCTGTAAATCCATATGAGGATGATTCCTAAAAGTAGAAACATGTCAGCATAACACCTTGGGATCTATTTCTTTCAATGAGAGGTGCTCCATCCATGTAAGAGGTTGCTTTTATTTATTATTAATAACTACTTGCCTGCTAGATGGAAATTCCCTGTTTGGAGACAGTTTTTTGTGCAGCAAGTTGGATAGAAGACAGTCAAACCATGGGATGCACAAAATGCTGATAGGCAGATGATGAAGTTTTGTAAAACAAGAGCCTGGATATCTCTAGCTGTGGTCTGGAGGGTCAGACACAGCAAAAACTTTCCAAAAGGCCATAACACATGCCCCCATTCCTTGTATCCACTGCAAGGTTAGCTCCAGGCTGGATGCAACAGTAATGCTAGGCAAAGGAGTCAGAGAAACCATGGCCCAAATCCTGCTCCATTGCCCTCAGAAGAGCTAGTTTCATGCTGGGAAATGCATACCCCAGCACCTTCTGGGGGTGGTAAGGGCTTGCCTGATACATTCAGCTGCTCCACAGTTTGACTTGTTGTTGGACACTGTGCTTTGCTCCTTTTCTAAAGGCAGTGGTGGTGCCACCCAGGGCTATGCACTGTCTTTATCCAACAATTGCATTTACAATTTCAGGCCAGCCTAGATACACATATCCCAGGGGCAGGCCCATCCACAAGGTGAAAGGCGCATCCACATCCATACAGCCTTCTCCATCCAAACAGTCTGCAGGATCACTAATTAATTAAGCCTTGATTGCTCCACGGCTCATCTTTGACTCCCCATGCCTGATCTTTGTGTCTAAGAATACAAATCTGTGCTAGAAAGATGTAAGCTGATGTCTACAGTGAGAGAACAGGTAAAGTGGATACCGTGAAGCTAATGCTGCAAGTTCACGTGGGTGAGCTTTTGAGCAGATAATCTCCATTTTGCTTATCTCAAAAAGCCAGCTGAAAAATATGCTTTTACCAACACCCTTCAGTGTCTCACTAAGACTATTTACCCAACCTCCACAACTCACGCAAGCAGATAATTAGCTGGACCTCATCCCACGGCAGCCAGCACTTAGTCAGAGGAGAAAGTGCAGAACTTGCCCAGCCTGCTCCCACTCCAGCACTGCTGCAGTCACTTTCTGCAGAATCATTTCACTATCCTAGCCCTGCTTTACACCTTCGAGGAAGTTTGCCCTTTTGCCCTCCTCTCTCCCCATTGCCCAAAGCCAGAGGCAAGAAAGCCACTTTTGAACAGGACATTTACTTTTTATTTTCTGGGGAAGGGACAAAATTGAGAGTAAGAGGTTTTGGAGGGGCTTGGTGCAGTGGGGAATCCAGCCCAGAATTACCTACAAGTTGTACAGGTGAAAACCACCATCCACTCATTAATACTCCTAAATGAGTTAAAATGCTAGGGATTCCCAGGGACACACCTGGGCTTTACCTTGCCAAAGGAGTGGGAAGCAACAAGGTCCCCTCCCAAGCCCAAATCTCTCCTACGCAGTGGCATTGCCCCAATTCCTCTGTCTGCCAGTGATCCTGAGCGTGCATCCCTTCCACTTGCAGTTCACCTCTAATAGGCGGCTTGCTGTAATGACGGGTTAGCCTTTCTGTTGCTGGAAGCAGGCAGCTAGACTGCAACTCTCTTTGATCTTCCCTCTCCACTGTTCCCGCAGGGCCATATTTTCCTAAGGGAGAAGAAGGTGAGGGCGCAGCCATGTCACCAACTCCCTCTGGAACAAGCCAGACAAGTCTTTTATCTGCAGGGAGGTTTCGCTCTGTTTGGGAGGATTAAGGTTTCTCCAATTTGACTAGAAGCCCTCACCTGCTGATAAAAATGTGTTTTAATAGCTTAGCACACCTGGCTCGATGCACTACGAGTATCTACTTAAGTGGGCAGTTTGTTGGAGGCATCATAGTCCTACGGGAGCGGGCAAACCCACAAGAAATTAAACATTCTGGGGGAGCATCAGGGCAAAGGAATAGAAGTCCCACGTTCCTTCTCTATGAATGGAAGATTTTCCATTCTTCACAAAGTGTGAAATCACTCTTATCTCTTCTGTACAAAGGTGGCAAATAAAGCACATTTCCTTACAGGCAATGAATGAACTGGGGCCAGAAGAAGGAATTTTTTCTTATCTTTATCTGCAGTGACAAAGAGTCCCAAGTCTGATTGGGATTTTGCAATCACTCTTTCTCCAAGTTCAGCTCCTTTACAGCCTCAGAGAATTCAGGTGATCTGTAGGGACACAGAAAGAAGAAAATGCCCAGGGAACAAACATGCTCACTGAAAGCTGAATACCTGCAGGACCAATCATCAGTTGGTAGAAATGGTTCCATTTCCACTGCAGTAAGCATAGGCAGATGTAGCCTGGTGGGATTTTACTCCTGCACTTGCATTTTTCAGCTGGGAGCACAGCTTTCTCTGGCAGAGCATCTGGGAGATTGCCAGATCCAGCTGTGTGCTCCAGGTGCAACTGGGCAGGCTCCTGGCAAAGCCCACGTGGCAAGGCAGAGCTGTGGGTTAGGGCAGCATGAGACACTTGTCAGTGGGCTGTGCAGAGCAAATGGGACTGGAAAGCACGACCCCAGCTCCCAGCTTGGTGAGGACAGCAGCACTGCCCCTGAGCTTCAAGTGAGAGGCCAGCTGAAGCATCTTGCTGATGTATGGACTCACAGAGAAAACAGATTCTTCATTTTTGTTTCTTCCCTATTTTCTGGCTGTTTCCTCCTTTATTTTTGTGTAATTAATTCCTTTGAGGAAATGGATGTTTCTTAGAGGAGTGGGGCCCTAACGATTTGCTTTAACTAGTGCATGTGTTTCACCAACAGCAGCTTCCGACAGAGTGGAAATGCAAGGCATTTGTCTGGACTGGCAAAATGAATGAATGAATAAATAAATAAATAAATAAATTGTGTGGTTGATTTTTCTCTTTCCTCTTTAGTTTGGTTTTGTTTCTTTATCAGCAGCTCTTCCCCTTTCCGTTCATAGAGCTGGCTTACTCTTTATATCACTTCAGGCAGGCTGTAATGATCTTAATGCAGCTCTGATCTATACGGGCCAGCAGCTGAGTCTGATGATATATTGCAATCTTTATTGCCCTGTTACTCCCATTCTCTCAAGTGCTTCTCCAGATCGATGGTGAAATTCCTCTGCTTTAGTGGCTGTGAGGCGGGAGGTCGCTCAGTCACCAGATGCACAATGAGTCGAACTGTCACAGGTTGGGTTTACAGATGCTCAGCCTGCAAAAGACGTCACACAGGTCCATGCTGAGAAACTACTGGCAAGGGAAGACAGGAATGAATTCCTGCTAATATCATCCACACACACTAACTAATTCAGTTTGGAATCAGTTCTTTTGGGTGGATCTGGATCATCTCCTTACTATCACACTGTTGCAACTACAATTTGATGGAAATTGTGGGATGGGAATAATTCAGACATAGAGCTGGAGTTAGCTCCGTTCAAGAGAGTGAAGACTTCAGTGAGACACTGCAAGGAAACTCACCAAAAAAAAAATAATAATAAAAAATTCTTCCATTGGGTGTGAGATTTTAAGCCTTGGAGCCTGTTTAGGGCTTCTGCAGTTCTTCAGTATAAATAAAACTCTTATTAGCTATTTCTTTTCAAAGCTCAAATTTCAGTTCATTCCTTCTATTTCCTTCTCTCACACCTGTGCAATTACCTCTAATTCTCTGTGTGGCCAAAGCCCAAAATCAGCAGCAGCCATTGCTTAGCTCCACTGTTGTCCTACCTAGAGTATGGTCCCATTCACTGCCCACTCCTGAGCTTCTTTACACCTCTGGCCAAACCTGAAACACAGTTGCAATAGGATCTCCTCTTTTTAGTCTTTCTAAATTCACAGTGAAAATGTCTGTTACTGAAATTAACTTCATCCTTCACCAAATTTAGCATCACAAGGATATGAGTGGAAGGAGAGGGGGAATTGATTCCATGTTCCCAAAGAAGGAGAAGAAGTGTAGAGCATCAGCTGCTCTTCAGTCCTCTCTGGCCCCAATCCAGAATGAAAGAACCCTTTTCATAAAATATATAGTGAAACAATCTTCCATTGAGAAATTTTCAACAGAAAAAATGTTCTGAACCTCCAGACAGCTACAGCCACTGCTACATCATACTGGATGTGTTGAGGATCTATCTAATGTAATGGGGCCTACAATTAGATTTTGTCATGAGGAGTTCAATTTGCTGTATTTTTGCATTGGCTACACGTTGTTTGTCCTTTGAAAATGTATTTCTGGTCTGGAAACTCTTCTGGCCAGGATTCTCAGCACAGAAATATGCCATTCCAGCATCCAGTGAGGACAGCGAGTACTCAGCAAGGAGGTGACAGGAGAGGTTTGAACAGTCTAAGATGTCAGGGCAGGAAACTGGTGATTGATAATATAAAACCCCTCACTTCAAAGAAAGAAACTAAGGGCACAAACATGAAAATAAGGCAAGCAACACGACTTCTCAGCCAGAAATGCAAGGAAGGAAGTCAGATCTATCAAGTTTGGTCCCATGTGAGTCTTAGGGCAGACAGCCTCACAAAAAATACTGAAGTATTTCTTGTATATCTGTTGTTTCCTTGTTTTAAAGCTGCGTTGCATGTATGCCATGGGGTACCAGGAGGAGCTGGCCTTAGAGGTTATTAGAAGAAAGATGCAGAAGAGACTGATGGACTAGAAAAATAGTCCCCTATTGGAACGGATCTTAAGTGCCAGCAAATACAAGAGACCGCAGTAGATTGAATGACGTTGTGTGCGTTGGGAGAGCTTCAATTACTTAATTAAGGAAACGATGATACTGAGAGCAGTTTGAAGAGAAAAGCTCTCTCATTTGGATTCATTTCACTTTATATCTTTTTGGTGAAAGATGGAAATAAAAACGGAAGCAGACGTGAAATTTAATAATGTTATTGCTAGAAACTAAAATGGAAAAAATACTGAGAATGAATTAAAGCCGAGGCATAAAATGCTAAAAAGGAGAGAGAAAAATGGTCAGGCAGTACCTAAATAATTCATTTATTTCCAGCAGTGGAAGAGGATTAAAAAACAAGATACAGTGATTACAGCAGGCAACTGGGAGTTGGGGCTCTTGAATTTTATTTCTTTTCCTTAAGATATGTCATTCTGTAAGCCAGTCTTTCCATGCTTCAGTGTACTCAATAGTTTGCTGCATGACAGTGATGTAGTTGGACTTAATTTGCCGATGCCCTGTAGGTGTAAATTGTTATGAATTGGCAGAAATCACTTGAGATTTAAGGATGAAGTTATCTTTCCATTAGGAGCTTGGCTACTAAAACAAACTCTCCATTGAGCATCCCCAAAGAAAATCCAGCTCCCAATGAATTTTCACATTTCATTTCTCACTCCAGGTAGAATTTTCCCTTGTGAAGTGATACTTCTAATTGAATATTTCCCTTCAAGTCCCCGGTGCGAACACTGCTTCTGGGTAAGCAATGTGAATTGCCTCTCTCCTGTTCATAAAGTTGAATCAAAGCTTCAGTTAAGTCTATTATTATTATACTTTCCCTGGCAGCCCTCAATATCCTGTCACACCCCAAGACTATAAGCAGTCACTGATACATTGATGAGATTTGTCTTCTGCCCTTCCAAACAGCCCTGCTGCCAGTTGCTGACCCCTGGATCACAGCAGCATGAGGCTTTTGATGGGCAGTAGAGGCTAACATCGGTCAGCACACAGTCCTTGCAGATGCAGAGAGCACCTCACCTTGGAGTAATTCAAGGCTCCCCAAGGTGAGCCTAGATACTTGCACACCTCTAAAACATCATGTTTGCCATCATTCTATGAAATGCTTTCTTACATACAGTTTTGGAAGATGATCCTTTTCCCTGCTGCACTTCCCATTTTCAAGTGAGACGTTCCTTCAATGTAGAAAATGAATGCCATAAAACCTGTAAAAGCTCACTCAGCTGCATGTTGCAATCATTCATATCAGCCAGATATGCAAGTAAGGTACTTGAAATAAAAGCTTCCAGCTTGTTTATATCCACACAGATATTCATGGTACTGACTGTGCTCCAGCACACCAGGGAAGCTGTATGAGAATTTGGTTGTGTGTGCTGGCAGAAAACTGGTTACCAAAAGAGATTCCACATTCAGATAGATAGAAGCGGTCTGCGGCTCATCTGTCTTGCCAGGCACAGTTGCTGCATCTGGATTTGAATTGCTAAAATCAGCACAAACATTATTGTTGAAAGCCACAGACCGTGGTTATGTCAATGGTAGAGAAACCTCAGACAGTTTGGAGGCCTCCAGTCAGCACCCAAAAGTTTTGATATTCCTCCAGCTTTATCCAAACAATTGAAATACCACTGGTCCAAAAACTTCAAGTAGTAAGCTCTGGAGAACAAGTGGTTTCACAAGATTTTTGAAGTTTCTGGTTTCATTCTAGGGACAGAAGTGTTGCAAGAGCACCCTTTCATTTGATCTCTCTGTCACATCCATTACCTGCCTTTCTGATTATTATCATGTCATCCTAAACTTTCTTGATGCTAATAAGCTTAGGTTCTATCCAATCCTACAGAAGCAATCTTTATCACAAAGACCTTCCAATCTAAATGAATGCATCTTAAAAATCGAGAAGTGAATTACCATCGCTCTGTTCTCACGGGGAGATGACAGACCAAAGCTTGTTCCACAGCTGGGATTTCTGACGGAGCCAGGGGCTGAAGCACATCTGCTCTGCCTGCCAGTACCTTAGCAATACAACTCTCCTTTTCCTCCTCCTGCCAGCAGAAAGCAGCAGTACAAATGCTGAGAGTCAGTTACCAGGAAAAAAAATAATTGCCTGAGAAATTTGTAAACTTCAGAACAAATCCCATTTTAATTCTGAACAAGGGTTTAAGGTCATTTCCATATCAGTAGGAATGGAGATGACTAGCCCTGGCTCAGAATAGCAAACATCAGCAAAGCGCTGGCAATTAACCAATTTGCTAACAACTGCTCTGCTGTGAGGCTGGGGCAACTGTGTGGGTAGAGAAAGAGGGTGGTTTGCTGTAAATTTTACCAAACATTTCAGTGTTCAGTCTGATAAATGGTTTCTGAAGGATTATTCTGAAGTGCCTGAGACTCCAAGGAGAGAAAACAGATGCTGTGAGCCAAAGAATCCTACCTGCAACACCAGCTGTCAAAGTAGAAAGAGAAAGGTTCTAATAGAGAAGTACAAAATCCTGCCTCACTGGGGTGGTCTTTGCAAGCAATGTATTTCAAATATTAAGACAGAACAGGAATACTACAATTTCTGGTTGAAGGGAAAGAGGGAGATGAGTCTCAAACACTCATTTTTAAACACTGCGTATGAGAATTACAAGGTCAGCATCTGCAGATCATTATCAAAACTAGTATTTAGGTCTTTAGCTCCTATATACAGGATGCGGAACTGCTGTGAGCCCAGCTGAGCATCCCTCGTACAACTGAGAAGCATCCAAAATGTCTGAGTAAAAAATTAGGTGAGTTTTGGTGAATTTGGATCACAAAGAAATGAACTTTCTTATTTCAATTCTAAATTGTCTATCTTTTTAGTCCTCACAGACACAGGCTCCATTATTGGCACATAACATTTATTCGTATATCCTCCTCTCAGCACTCTTCTTTCAAAAGAGAAGCCTCTCAGTAGCAGAAATTGAAATCTGTGGCCTTAAACCACAATTGTTTCTTATCTTTCCATGTGAAATCCTTACTCTGGCATAAACGCTCTTATTTCCAGCTTAAATCAGCCTACTGAAAAAAAAGAGGTTTCATTAATGTAAAACATTGAATTAGAATATCAATACGGATAACTCTATAGCTACAGGAGCAGAAGTTTAATTCCACAATTACAGATTAAAACAGAAATTTTACTCAGTAAGAACATAAACCACACAGCCACATCTCGCTGGAAGGATCACTAGACAGAGAAAACTGCAGGTTCTTTATCCAGTGAAAAAGGAGAAAAAGGAAAAAAAGGACTTAAGTTCTCCATAGAAAAGTACCTATAAAAAGGTGTCCCTCCTCCCTCCCTGAGCTGGTTCTTTTTGTGCAGTCCCAGCTTAAATTCAAATGCTTGAATCAAGCTTAGCAGCTGATTGGGAATACTCTGGTTCCTCATATTTCTTTCCAGTTCACATACAGCCAAGAATACCCCGGAAAAGTCTCAGGACCATACATATGATTTTTCCCTTGACAGTTAAAAATCACAATTACTAATTTGGACTTAGCACAACGTAGATGTAGTTTGCTCTTTAGTTCAGTAATAGCTACAAAAAAGATGTCTCCTTGCCTGATGGCTGTGTGTGCATACATAAATATCAGGGTATAATTATAAGGACTTATTCATGCTCCTTTGTATTCGCTATATACTTTAACTTTGCTTTTATGGCCCATAAAAATGGAGCAATTCCAAAGTTTTCCAAGCATGATGAGCGCTACCATAAATACGTGTAGGCCGCTGCCAATTACTACATGAATAACAATATCCTGAATGCCATATGCCTTCATTAAAAGGTGAGCTTGGGAATATTCTCAGTTTCTGCTTTCTCTGCATTTCTTGAGCAGACTCCAACCTCACGGTAGTCAGCAGCAGCAAGCAGTGGGGAGCTGCAGTTTTAATAACAAATTGCGACTAGTTGCTACTGGCTGCAAAGCAGCTCCCACTGAAGCTCACAGCCCTCGAGGTTGCAGGAGAGTACACAAGTATTCCATTTATTAGATGGTCTTTTGAGTGAAATGCATCAAAGTCTACGCAGACCCTTTGCTGTGGGAGATATTACTCTCAGCTGAAACTAGGGATAGGATTCTTTAATTTGCACAAACCTATCCATTTACAGCAGACAATATCGTCATTAAGGGCTGAGAGAAGGAGGAGGGGGGAAGGAGGCAAAAAAAAAAAAAAAATCACTGCTGCACTTGAAAGAGAACATTACAGCCAGCTGCTTGCAGGAGGTGAACTTGCTGTGAACAGGCAGCCCTGAATTCAATGACAGCAATGCTCTCAAAGGCTTGAAAAGCAGTTTTATGGCCTTAACTGCTAATCACATAGACTTAGTAATTTTGTCAATGCAAATTATTGTCATTTCTTATTTATGCAAAAAGAGATTATCCAAAGTGCCAAGGACAGGTGAGCACCCAATTCCCTTCAGAAGTCAGCGTGGGAATTAGGTCCCTGGGTCTGCCTGTACCTGTAGTGCCCACACACTTCTTGGTGCATCTGATGGACTCGAGCTTTTTACTGAATTATCCTTATTTCTGGGGGATTTATTTTGATTTTCAGAATCTGGGTTTGAGACAAACAAATTCTCCATTCAGTTCAACTAGGCATTCAAATGTATTTTGTTTGCGTTAGCTACACCCTGCTGCATTAGTAATGTCCCATCATCTCATATTAGTAGCCTGCTTTGCTAATATAAGAAAAGTCTTTCACGCAGCATGAAGTCTTCTCATGTTGGCTGCTGCTTTCCTTTGTATTTCATTATATGCAGAGGCACTGAGCTCTGTGGAGGAATTTCTTCAATACTTCATGTTAAATTTATCCAATGAAATAATCAGAAGACATTGTTCTCACTTAAATTTAAATACGGAAAATAGAAATACTTCCTTTCCTTCCTCATAGCTTTGCAAATGCAAAGAGATTGTTACAGTGATTTTGTTTAACTGGTTTTGTTTAACTTCATCTGTCTGAGATTTGGAAACACAGGCATCTCAACTGCTATATCTTAAAAAAAAAAAAAAAAAAAAAAAGATTAAAAAAATCCAAAAAAATTAAAAATGAAGGAATATTTACAAGACACCAAGAGACATTACTCTCCTCCGTCTCCTAGAGCCATTCCCAATCCTGTTCATCACCAAGCTATGGCAGTGAGAGGAAGATCTCCACACCCTTAGAAATAATACCACTTCTTTCGAGTATGTTTACAGAAAATCAAATCCAGCTTAAATCAACATGGAGACAGAGCTTCAAAAGGTTTCTTTGCACTACTGCTAGTGCAGGGTCTAAAGATATTTTTTTTCACGTATACATGTCAGGCTTTTCAATAAGGACTACAACATAACCAAGCTTACTTTGTTTTTTACCCTCAGATCTCAATACCAAAAGATCTCAGTAGCTCAAAAGGAAAAGCATCACTGGAAGCTCCAACATTGACCATCTGAGGACAGTTTGCAGGGAAGCAGAAGAGATTGAGATAACTCACTGAAATGCCACTGAGGTACTTTGCTAGAGGAGCCAAACAAGAAAACAACTATCCACCTAAACAGTATGCAGCTAAATTAATGCCCATCCATAGCTACACTAAAGCCTTAGGTACACTTATATTAAAACATACAAGAGCATGAAAGGAAAACATATTTCTATCAGCTTCAGGACGCTTCCCTTCATCCATGACCATCCACAACACATCCATACCATACACTCCCTCTGGCCCATAATGACATTACCAAGCATGTACAAGATTAAGGTTACTATCTTATGGCTTAGACATGTAATAAGTCTGCCAGAACCAAGCTTAATTCCAGACAGTGAGTTCCTATCATAGAATGACATTTTTAAAAATTATAATAATTTTGAAGCTTTAATAAACTAACAAGAGAGAGAAAGACCAGGCATATTTCTGAGTCAGATGCAGCACGTTCTCTGTGAGAGCACATACAGAAAGACTTCTCCCTAACTGGAGTGCAAAACCATCCCAAATGGGTGCTGATTTCATCATTACAAATTATTGTAGTCATGCAGCATTCAAAAAAGTAGCTGAGAGATGTTTCAGAATTTATTTGAACTAACTTTTGTATCTCTCCTGACTAGTTTCAATGCCTCGGGTGATACGTACAGTTGTTAATGATCATTACTATTTACTGCATGATAGTGCCTGAAATATAGCTGTGAATCAGTGCTCAACAGGATAACACAGGACAGACAGGTGGCTCCTGTCCAAGGGGTGTCCAAAGCCATGAGGAACGTGAGAGTTAGATACTTTACACCAAGCTCTCTCCAAAATTTGGCCTTCAGAAAAAGGAAAACTATTCTAAATCTGGCCCTGTGACCAGGTATGTAATAATAACTGGAAGAAATAGATTTTATTAACTGCTGTGTATTTTCTGAAAAGATTCTTAGGATATTCTGCCAGGGGATGTCTTGCCCAGACTAGAATTATATTAAGATATTTAGAAGAAGTGATCTATCACCTCTCTAATGGAGCAGAACATTTAGGACATGAGTCTTTTCATATCAAGTTCTGATCTGGCACAGAAGTGAGTGCTGGGCACCTCAAACCAAGACCAAGAAAATTCTATTGTCATCCATCTTAGAAGAAAAAAGTTCAGTTATAGTATATTGATTTTAAAGGAGGTATTATAATATGCTGCTTGTCTTAATGCCAGACTGGACAAGCTTATTTGAAAACATACCTTTTTTGAAAAGTACAGTTTTATTCCTAAGATGGCTACTTGGGAATTAAATCCTGAACTGGTAGCTCTTGATTTGTTTATTTTTACCTATTTCACTACCTATTCTGTAGAAGAATCTGAGAAAATCGTATACCAGAAAATGAATTCTCTTCTCTATAAATTATCCCTCAAATGTTTGGCTTTCCATTACCATACATGGCTTTGATTCTTCAATATTGACAACTACTGGAGACTCCTTTCTTATGTTTCCCCACTGGGAAACTCAATGATAATGGACTCCTGAATGGATCTCAGCATTCAGATGAGCATATCACAGAGAAGGGTTGGAGAGAAAGGATGCAATCTGCCCTTCACTGTTTTGTTTCCACATCTTGCTCTTCACTGAACATATATCATTTACTAGGAACCCAGAATTAACTGTATTGTTCATTTTCATTCACTGCCTAATAGGAAAGAATGAACTTTCTGAAGCATGTTAACAAGTCGAAGTAAAATTCATCATAATTGAGTGCTCACTTCAAAACGTAGTTAGAGGACTAGATAGCTGTCTCACTCCCAAGTTAATGAGAAGGAAAATAATAGGATTATTAATATTGAAAATGACAGCATTGAAGCCAAAATCTCCATTCACTTCCAGGGAGTCAGATTTTACTCCCCAAAATATTGTGTTTTGACCTAACCACGCTATGCAGCGCCAGCTGCACAACAGCTCCTCAGACACTGATGTATGATGGACACTAAGACATGGAGAATTCTGACAAAGTGATACTGAAATGGTTTAAAACGTCAGCTTAATATCACTGACCTTGTGAAGGAGACAGGAAGGCAAAAATGGGGCTGTGTGTGGTGCATGCATACTAGAAAGCCTCTGGTTTGCATGGTGGTTCTGTTTGCTGATGTCAAAGAGACTTCAGTGTGATACAGCATTAATATTGTCTCACATGTCAGGTAATGCAAATACAGAAAATTACGAGTTGTGTGAGCGTGTACTGAAGATGAGCTCTGTGACATCCATTATGTAGAAGCAAAATCGTCTTACCTCATGAAAGACGGCAGCTTGAAGGCTAAATTTAATGAGTCTGATTCTGATCTCGTACCAGGCTAAACCAAAAGTGACTCCATTTCAGGTAATGGAAATGCACTGCTGTTAAGCAAAAAGGGAGTGAGTTTATTAATGCACACAGCTACGCTTCTGTACAACCTGACAGCCTACTAAGGGCTGCTATTCATTACTGTCTGATTTCTGACAGTCATCATAATTGTTATTAGAAAACCTCCAGCAACACAAAGTTGAGATACAAATTAAAAATAAGCCACTGGTACCTTTAAGTGTGCCACGAGCTCTGTTTTTGGCGCTGGTATCTCTGAGCAGAGGCTTACAGTTCAGTGCAGACAGTTAGCAGGGTGCTGACAGCAACATGTTGGTACAAGACCGTACTTCTCTCCTTGGTTTTGTTTTAATTAAAGCTGCATTTATTTTTTAAAGCAGGTCATAAAGCTAACCTACTCTGACAACACAAGATTACATTATAAAATTGTTCCTTATAATAATTATAAATCTCTGCTAAAGCAAATTGAAATGAAATTAAAGTACCGGCATACGTTGCCTTTCTTCCTGATAGGAGGGGAGGGATTCATCTGATCGGAATTACCACTGATTGCTCAGAGTTTGCAGTGAGGACATACCCAGAAATGAAGCCTCCAGCTTCCTGCTCCTCTGCATCAGTTACCATGTCAGAGCTTTGGCTTCAGAGGGCCCTGTAAGCCCCTGATATCTCACTTGGCCCTACTCACACCACATGGTACAACTGCAGCAGAGCTCTGGGGCACTTTTTCTCCAGCTTAGGACAGCATCCTCCAGGTAAATGCCTGTCCTTGTACACTTTCAGAGGGAATGAGAAATAAAGTGATGGTGTCCCAGCTTCATTTTAAGTGAGGTACTTTAAAAAATACAAGATTATATACACGCATGCATTTCCAAAACGGCTGAGTGAAGCAGGAGGACTTCAGAAGGTTGGCTATCCGGGGTGACGTTGCTTACATGCTATGTATGGAAAACGTGGGGTGGAATTTCCCTGAAAACAGTCCTTCCCACAGCATTTCTGGCACTTTGGACTGTACTCAGCTAGAAATTCTGAGAGGACAATCTCTCTCATTGTTCTTGAGTCCTCCTTGGCTGGACTGGAAACCGGGGACCCAATCCTTAATTTATGTAAACAGGAAGAAATTTGTTGAAACAAATAGAGAGGAATTAAGAGAAATTTTCAGTCCAAAATGATAATAAAAAGAAAATATTTCTAACTCCTTCAGGACATTAAAAAAAAAAGCCACACACACAAAGCAAATCCCTTCATAGGAGTGAGCAAGATGAGAAGGAGGAGGAGGGATTTTTCCCTTTCCTGATGTCCTGCCCAACACAACAGACTTTTTTTTTGTTAGGAAGTTTGCAGTCAGAGGAACCCCCATAGTCAGCTGCAGTGAGGTAAAATACTTGCTATTTTAGCTCTGCGTGTCTCTGGTATGGGAACCAGAATCAGCTTCTGACTTCAGAACGAAGCGAGTCAAGAACTACAGGATGAGAGAACACAGAGGACTACAAACTGTTAGATGCACAGATGAGAATCACACATTACATGGAATGTCAAGGGATGCATGTGCTTGAAAAGTGTAGAGACGTATTTCAGTACATTCATTCAAACAGTGGACTGAGCAGTGAAAGGACAGAAAATGTGTTAAACATGGAGGTTAACATCACTGTACTTTAAGTGAAATAATCCTGTAGGTTATTTGGGAAGGTAACCAATGGGAAACTGAGCATCCCAGCTGCTCCAAACAAATGAGCTGCAGAAGCCTGGTGGTGGGGATGGCAGAGAAGAGTGACCTTTAGTCCAGCTTCAGGAAGAGGAGAGCTCTCTAATGACAGAGAAGGATCTCTGCCAGGATCTGGTGGGATCATGCAGAGATACCCCCTCTTATCCACTGTGAGACACCCAGTCAGAGCTTCCATTTCTTGCCAAGCTAAAGAGAAAAGGAATGTCCTACATAACAGAGCATAGAGATGCATTAAAGGATGGCTTTCCACGGTTGCTTGTGTCTCCCTCCATTCTCTGACACCTGAAGTTTTTTCTAGTTGAAACACTTGGAGTTGGTGCTTGCAATTCAGAAAGTATTACCTGTTAGAGGGATGTAATTTACTTTCGCTGAATCTCTGGAGGGAAACTGCATCAAGCTGGTGTTATTTTAGTTTCCAGAAGGAAACCCCAGCAAACTAAACACAGAGCAAACTGTGCTGCTGGCAGAACCTAGCAGAGAGGTTATGGGAACCTTCACTAATTGCTGCATTGCTTGGCAGGCTGAACTGGTTACCAGTTTGTTTCTAGTCACAGTGGAATCCAAATTCTCTGTTTGGATCTCTCTGAATAAAGCCTAGGATGGTTTGGATGCTGCAGCTCCTTTTATCTCTGCAGATGTTGAGATCAGCTACAATCTTGCATCTAACTGCTCTGAACTCTTTGTGTGTGCAGGTGGGATCGACATATATCTTCATGGATGAAGGCATCTCCTAATCAGGACCTTCAGCTTAAGTAACTACTTGCTTTCCCTAATGCTTTGGCACAATTAAACCTATAACACCCTTCAAAGCATCCAGCAAGGCTGGCTATTCACCCAGGTTCCTCCTGAGAAATCTGCCTGAGGAAGTGGAAGCATGGATGGGGATGGATGAGAAGGAAAACTGTTGTTCATATCTGATATGGGATAATGCTTTCAACTGATTTGCAAATGCTCCCAGATATCACGATTGAGACAGAGAGGGAAACTGAAAAAATATGCAGATACATCAAAAATCACTTCCAGGATATGGAGTAACTGTTGCTACTTTGGTTACACTTTTCCAAATGTCTGATTTTTCCACAAGTGGCATGGTGGGAAACAAGGAGATGGTAAATAAAACTCAGCCCTGAAGAGCCATAGGTGTTCAAACAGCGAGGAGCTGAGGCTGCTCTCTAGGATCCCTATCAGCTGTGAGGGAACACAGCAGCTTCTGCTTCTCATTCTAGAGCGATTCCATTCTGTGGCAGTGTTTCTGTGGCATAGCCCACAAGTATCTAAACTGCCAGAACAGGAAGCAGAACTTTTTCAAACTACTCCTGCCATTGAATAAGTCATTTAAATCCCCTGTTCTGCTGCTCTTTGCCTGTCATACCATCCTTACAGTCAAAATCATCTTCCTTCCAAGATCGCTAAACTTTTGGGGCAACAACAGTGCCTATGTGCTTGTCCATACAAGTGCTTGCACAGCAGGACCCGGTCTTGGTTACAGCCTGCCAGTGCTATTACAGAATACCTGGTAACAATGGGAAAAAAGGATGAAGTCATTCTGAGTTCTCATCCCATTTACTTACCACCCATGAAAGTTTCTGTGTTAAATGAAAGTTTGTGTTAAATGCATTCACATCTCTGACAGGAGAACAGGTGTGTCAGATCACTCTGGAACCCAAATTTGGACAGTGCCATCTTCTCCCCCACCTCTGTTTGTCTTGATAAAGCAGGTTCTGGCTAAATCTACAGGAGTGTCTTTTCAGTGCCCAGCAAGAGGACAAGGCATTTGAAACAGAGTTTGGCAGAGCACATCTTGGTAGCCTAGGTAGCTCTCCAATCCAAAACCTGCCAATGTAACCCTAAAAACAAGTATAATTTAGCCTACATTTCTGTATGCAGAGTATCTGTGCTTAATTTGGCTACTTAGTGATTCTGTAGCATTCAAGAATACAAACAAAAAAAGAGTTTGTCCCAAAACTCAGACTAAAGTTTATTGCCTATGCAGTGATTATATATGTATGTTGCTGTAGCAGCTGCAACGATGTCTGTAAGTCACAGCAAAGAGTGGTCCACGCACCGGCACAGAAGGAAACAACTTCAGCCACCAGCTCCATTTTCTAGATACTTCCTACAGTTATTTTATTTAGGAAGCTCTGATGAAATGCTTCTTTTGGAAATCTAGCTCCATCGCTTTTAGCATTTTAACTGTAAAGCAATTACTTAGCTTGTCAGGCTAATCACTGTAAACATTGTCCACAGTGTTCCTACAAGCCAATAGTAACTGGTCTGGTCACTTTCAATCAATTTAAAGACTTTTCAAGAAAGCATTGTGTTTGTATTCCATTTCTAAACTACAGGCCAAGGCAAGGGTTAAAATGGGCCATTGCTAAGGGATCAACCTCTTTCTAAGTCCTTATCACTGACACTAGCAAATCTGAGCTGTGTCCCACATAGCTGCTGGTGATCTACATATGTTCTCTAATTTCCCTTGCATAAGCTCAAGACACTGGTGATAACTAATGATTTCATGAATCTGTCTAGATAACAGATAGAGAAGCACAGGTTCCATTCAACACTCCTATACCAAACTGAGGGAAGTGTAAGCTGAGAAAGTTTAGAATGGAAGCCAACAGCTGAGAATGGATGCCAAGATGAAGTCTTCAAGGAGTACCTTGAAGGGCAGCTCCCGTGTGATCCAGGGACTGGGTATAAACTGCTCTGGCTTCCCAGTGTCTTACAGATGTAGAGGTCTGGACAGAAACTATAATGATGTTGCACTGGTAGCTTAAGCATTAATTTTTGGCAGGAGATCAAGTTCAAGCAGCCTTCAACCCAGGCCCACATGGTTCCTTGACCCATGCTGGTATGATCCTTTGCATTGCTGAAAGCCATCCTCCAGGAGCTGCTGCCAGCACAGACCAGCCGATGGTCCCAATGCCTCACATCATCTAGCATCTCTTACTCTCCACTAAACATCAGGCAAAAAAACAAACAAACAAACCCTGAAAGGACACACCTGCCTCAACATTCAGCTCCATCCATATTCTGTCAGAATATTTTGCACATATCAATTGAAGATTCTGCAATCCAGCTATATCCACATCACACCGATAAATAAACTGAGGGCCTGAGCAGCAATGCTGTAAGACCGTACAGTGAGCTAGCAGTGGAAACAGGAACACAACTCAGGAGTCAGCTGCTAACCACATAAGTTATCCCTGCTGCTGGCCTGGAAAGTAGAAATAATGGTTTGGAGTCCTTCAGTTTTCATTATTAGCTTTTTGGATGAGTTTCGCCTAAAGGGAATGAGTTATTCTCCGCTGTTGCATCAGTATGTTTCACTTCAGCTGAATTATGTGTCACTTTATGGTAGGGCTGTCTTCGTTTTTTTCTCAGCTGCGCTTAGGGAGATCTTTGTGAACATCTTGTTTGACAAATTCTGCACCACCCACATAACCACTTTCAGGCAAACTTGGAGTCAGCGACTGAGCTGGGCCCACTTATCTCTGGTGGATCTTGTTGCTAATTGCAAACTCCAATGCCCAGTGGCCGAAGCAGAGTGTGGTGTTCAGATTTAAGTACATGGTGCTGTTCTTTGTTGTTTTGTCCTTGTGGCTTTGGGCAAGTCACAGAATTTGATTGATAGAGTGTTCATTTATGGGCTTGTTTGTTTCGAATGAAAATTTCAGCCAATGCAAAAGCTATTTGGAGCCATGTTGCCATACTTTCATGTTTTTTTTCTGTAGGGAGATTACACGAAAAAAAAAAAAAAAATAGTGCCTTCTCCCACACGGAAACTTTTTTTTTTTTCCCCTTCGTCTTCTGTTTTAGTTTCCTGAAATCAAACATGGAAAATAAATCGTCCTTAAATTAAAACTCAGAGTTTCTCAAAGAAAATCCAGAAAATAAATTCCTGCTTCAGCAACCACTTTTTTCTTTTTTCCTCCCCCCTTTTGGATAAGTCTTGGATGGAAGTTTTCAAGCAACAGCAAAGGGGCAGAGAAATGCCTAGTTTATAGCCTGCCTTGTCTTGATCCAGCTGCGTCGATCTTGAATGCAACAAATACTGGTGACTTTCAAAAATCCGTAGGTTGCTTTGGATGATTTTTAGTTAAGCAATACATCTCGTGTACAGAATAGTCTTGATTACATTATCTAGCAGAATAAAAACAGATGGCAATGAAGTAAGTATTTATCTTCCTGGTGAATTTTAATACTCATGGAAGCAAGGGCACAAAAAGACTGTTTTAAACTTGGCATAATGTGGTCACTGGGGGCTATGGAAGCTTTTTCCAACCTACTCTACTCATGCACCTAATCTTGACCTGAAGGCAGTGTTAATGCTATAACCTTTTTCTGCTTGAGCTGAAACATCTTATTTCCACTTCCTCTTCCCAGCCTTCTCCTTGGTTGGAATTCCTGTGCATCAGCACAGCTGTACACCATCTAGTGACCCAGCACAGCAGCACAGCTCAGTACACATCTGTGTCAGCGTAACAAGACCAGGCAGATGAGAGCAATCCAGGGCAGAACAGAAAATTAGAGAACAGCTCACTGGAGTCAATAATCTAAGCACTGCCAAATGCTGAGAAGTTCACTGGTGCTTACAGCAGTTGGGAGAATATTAATGTATTTCTGATGAAAAGCTTGCCCATCCCCATGCTGGGTGTTCAATGTTTTCTGTGGTTATGGCACAGCAGCTTCTGAGCTGGTAGCAGGCTCCTGTCATACCCTCTCACCTCGTGTTCAAAGATCAATGCCTGCTGCTCACTTTTGTGCCCCTTGTGGTTATACAGAACAGCACGTCACTCCCCAAAGCAATTCCCTGCAGTGCACGATAAGTGCAGTCAATGCAAAGAAGCTGCTCTTAGGGGCAAGAAGGACGATCTGGCAGGACAAAACCGAGCTCTGAACCTTTTGCAACTTGGTGCATTTAGCAGCCTGGGTGGATGCTGAATTTCATTATCCCTTCAAATTGCTGTACATTTGTTCAAAGGAGTTTTCTCCTGCCGGTAGGGCCACCCGACAAGAACCAGCACGTTCCTGTCTGACAATGACGTTAACTGCCTTTGGAACAGCAGAAACAGCCGCACAAGCCAAGTGGTGCAGTCTGCCAGCCTCCGAGATACATGCACTGGAGTATTCCTTCAGACACCTGCCAACCATGATCCATCCCCTCCTGCCTCCCCTCCAGGTGAAACTCTGATTCAGCACCTTAAACAAAACCGCAAAAACCTGCTTGGCGGTCTGGGAGCTCTCTCGTCTCCCTCTTCCCTCTACCACAAGACTCTACATGCAGCCATGCTGCTGCCCAGGGGCTGGAGCATAGGAGCAGGGTGCATTTGCTAACAGCTTGACACTGAGAAATTGCTGGGGAAAGCAGTGCAGCTGATGCTCCCCCAGCCTGGCAAAGCTGTTCAGACTTGCACTCACAAGGAACAGCACATCCTGGGCTTTGTCACCCAGACAGACCTGTACTGGGGGAGTTTGCTGTTTTTCAGAAGCAGAAGCCTGGAGGTTTGCTCCCAACCTTCCTCCCCCCCCCACACACACAGCCCCCCTCTATATAATGTACTTTTGCTTTCCTCTTGCTAAGTGGCTGAAAGCAACAATGCAGTAGCAATGCAGTAAAAGGATAATCCTGAGGGCAGCTATTGTTCCAACCAGAAACACTGGGGCCTTCCCAGCCCTATACCTGCCCTGGCCCCCAGAACAGGATCTCATCAGGTGGGAGGAGGGCTGATAGGCAGCTATCTGCCTGACCAGAGTTGGCTGGGGCTCCTCCTTAATCCGATACCACCTTTGCTGACATTCCTGTACACGCCTGACTCATCCCAGTCATCACTGCAACCCCTTCACTTCTGAGGGTGGTTTTTTTTTTTTTTTTTTTTTTTTTTTTAAAAACGTATCATGAGTTTCTCATAGTTCTGTCAAGTTTACTTGCTCTCTGGAGCCTGCTAGAATTCTTTGTGTGTTTTCACCAATCTCCTGCAGCACAGAACCCAAGCTGAGAACTGGCATAACCTCTGCCCATGTAATTCAGCAAGCCTCTTTCTCCTCTTCTTCCCTGATAAGTTCTTTTATTTCCTATTGTAACTCAATTTTTTTGTCACGTTCTCTGTAGTTACAATCAAATAGATCCATAGGAGCCATTAAAAGCAGCCTTTTCAGTGTAAAGCGTTTAACTTTTTCTGTTCCCTTAACAAAAGGCAGGCACATGAACTTCTGATTAAGTGAGAAGGGCAAACATATTAGCTCTGAATATAAAAAGAAAGGCTGAAAGTATTGCCATCCTACCTAATAAACTGAAAAATTCTGGGAAACGTTGTACAGAAAGCAGACAAGATGGATACCTCTTTCCTCTCTGCTATCTATCTGAAAGAGCCCAAACACCCCAGAAAAAGCATTAGCCCACAGAACTGCTTAAGCTGGTTTAGGTTAATTTCTTTCCAACCTGAGGGGATGCAATGGTTGAAGCCAACAGCTCAACATCCCTAAATGTGAACTTAGATCTGAACTTTGCCACTGCAGCTTCTCCTCCTCAACATCTATGTCACACCTAAAGATATCCATTTTGCACTTGATGAATCATAAAACAAATGCATTCCTGCTAACATACAGCCTTCCCAGAATGGTAAACCTGGATATGGCCTATCGTGCTTCTGCTTTTATCTCTCCTTGTAAATAGTCTACATCTCCACAAGAAATTTCTCCTGTACCATTTTTGTCTAGGATCTGTTGCTCATCTAGAAGTCTTCTTATTCAGGTTCTGTGTTCTTTTTGTGATAATGGACACCTAAAATGGACAGCTTCAGAAACTTCTGATGCTCTAGAACCTAAAGCTGAACCCAGAATCCTTGCTTTAGGCAAGGCCATGGGTGTTAAAAAATAAACAGATATAATGCACCTTAGAGCTCAGCTTGATTATCCCCAAGCAGTTTGGTGCATTGCTGAGCTGTCTCTCTTTTGGGTTGTTTTCATCTCCCACATGGTGAGGCACGTTATTCTCATTCACTAAATCTGCTCATATTTAGCAGTAGTGACCAAATCAATCTGACATGAAGCAGGAGAGGACCATATTCTGCCTGACTTGTCTGTCCATTGCTGTGGCTACAGTGGATAACTACCATTAACAGCCCATTCTTCTGCCCATCCTGCTGCTACTTCTCTGATCCGTGCTGCTCAGACTGGCATCTGCCTACTTGGAAAACAAATGAAATCTTGACAAGGAAGTATCTCTTGTGTGGAGCGGCTTAGGATGGGTTATATAAAAACACATTTCAGTGCCTTTGGATTCACCACTTTTTCACATCCGCCCTCCCTTCTCTCCTCTCATTTTACCTTGTTTCTACATGCCTAAGCCTTGCTTTAAATAACAGTTGTCTGATTCTTTGCCTCTTCTCATATCCAGCTAATTATTTTCAATCTATTGATTTTCCACACGGAGATAAATAGGTTACTCAGCTCACAAAGCCTGTACCCACACAGTTGTCAGCTAACCCATAGGTATGGGAAGGGGAGGGGGTGTATGTGCTTATGTGGTTGATCACCTTTCTGATGATCTTGTGTAACACAACAAGAGACTTTTTTCTTCTTACTTACTGCAGAAATCCATCCAGCTTCAGACTTATGCCAATGAGTAATTGCATTTCACAGGGAGTAAGAAGTACCAAATAAAAGCCTGATAAGTTTGCAATAAGAAAATTACTAACATGTGTTTTTCTTATGTCTTTAGTTACAGCAGCTAGTGGGGTTTGGATGCAAAAGAGCCAAGCACAATGGCAAAGCACCATCACTCAGCTGTGGGTGATGTGGGGTCAGCTCCACTCCTTGGGTCCCACCCCTCTACCACAGCCTGCATTAACACATGAGGAGGATGCAAACAAATCACCTTTCCCTGGGTTCTTTTCAGCCAAAATCACTTCAGAAACCCAGTGCACAACGTAGTAGCAATGTCACAGCCATGACAGGAATGAGAAGTGTTGGATTCACTACTGATGGAAAGTTGTCACGTAAATATAACCTCTGAGTAGGAAATATAAACTCTGATCTCACTAGCTTATCTGACAACTGAGATTCCATGAATCTATGATAACATAAGGCTATGGAATTTAGGCTCATATACATATAATTGGTCATCTGGGGAGGGAGAGGGTCACGTCAAAACTTTTTCATAGTTGCAGCCTCCTTTATTAGTAGTTCTCACACCCCTGTTTTATCAAATACAGTGTGAGTATGACCAGCCTCAAACAATAATACAAATATTGCCAAGGGATTTGGGGAGAATAAGGAAGAAGTGAGAATAAATGGCTAAGACATCTTCTAAGAAATTAGAATTTAAAGAAAAAATAAACAGAAGCTTTGGTAAAGTGGTTACTGTTTAGCAAGCCTGCACTGAATAATTCTTGCCTTCCTTCAGAATGGTAGCCTGAATTCTCTGCCTCATTGGGATCCATTAGCATGCTTGACTTGCTGCAATGTGAACTGCAGATTTATAGCTTATAGCAGGTTTCACTAATTTCAAGTTATGCTCAGAACACCAAAAGTCAACCCACTTGCTGATATATGGATTAATATATCCAGCTTCAGTAGAAATCTGGACTCCGCAGGAAAGCTCTTTTAAGTTTTGACATCGACTCTTGTCTTTACCATAATCACACTGAAAAAAAAAAAAAAAAAAAATTCTGGATCATGCCTCCTTGCTGAGGTTGGATGGATTGATGGATTCAGTTGGGTGCTGGGCATAGACCTCTCACAGATCTGCTATAGCTTTCTCAGTGGCCATTGCTTGAAGAAGCCTATGCTGTCACAAGTAGAGCGAGTTAAAATAAATGCACCTCAATTAGAATCACTGGTAAGATTTGACTTGGAAAGAGTTAGAAATAACATTGAAATTGCAGCTTTACAACCAACATTTAGGAATGAGGACATCAGACACCGGGAATTTGGGATAGAACATGGAATTGGGTTGTGTAATGCTATAATGTGATGGAAAGTACAGCAATAATAGAAGAGAAGCACTATCCTTGGTGATAGCAGAGGAGAATAAGCCTAAATGCAGGCAGCTATGGACATAGAAACAAAGGAAGAAAAACTGCTTACCTTTGGAAGGCCTCCATAAGGTATGGATCTCCAGCAAAATACACTTACTGCCACATCCAGCCCTTAAATGAGGTCTGGAAAGGGGTGGATCCTGGGTCCAGCCCTTTCCAGTCACTCAGGTGCATTGCATGCAGCTGACCTCCCCTGGGTTGGCCCTGTCTTCCCACCAGGTGCTCAATCACTGGCTCAGATCATGACTCAGCATTTCCACTACAGGTTGATGTGGGGAGACATCACTGAAGAGCAAAACAGAATTAAGTGTAGGCAAGAGAAATTTTTTTAAAACTAGTTTGAGAAGAAGGTGGCTGGAAGGCCAAAATTTGGCCCAGTAATACTCATCTTCCCCCAGTGTTTATTCCCAACAAAAGGTCATTTTCCTCTTCCCTCTCTCAGACACACACTACCTGTCAAACCATGTTGCCTTAACACTTCCTAACCGCCTGGAATAAATTGAGCCTGACCAAGGGAAAAGGAAAGCAACATGGCAACTTCTGGAAGAAGGAGCAAGCTTGTGCTTTGCTGACCACAGCCTCTTGTAGGTCATCTCAGCACATGTGTGTCCTTCTCCTGTTCTGGCTTTTGTTGAAAATGGCTCAAGGTACAAAAAACTGAAACTTCCTGTTGGGCGAGGAACGGATCAGTGTGGGTAAGGTAGCGTGGGCAGGAAGGCATGCAAGCATCTGGTTTGAATAGCTGCATGCATGCAATATCAGCCAACTTTCTGTAGGTTTCACAGTTGTTGGCTTTTTTTATCCCAGAGCTCTGGAGGACCCACCCTCCTTCTGCCTCCCGGGAAGGCCAGAGGAAAGCTCGCTGGAAGGGGCTCTACCTCCTCCCCTAGAGGAGCTGCGAAGGTGTGAAATGGCTCTGCAAGGCCACGGTGTGCTCCAAAAGGTCAAATGTGTCCTGTGAGATTTGGGAGACAGCAGGGCATGGTGCCCCGACGTGCTTCTGTTGGGAAAGCAATGTGTGAGGAGCCAGGCGAGCGCGCGGCCTGCAGGATACACATTCCTAAACGTCACTTAGCCATACAACCTGCGAGGGCGGAAAAGTGGGCAGATGGAGAAATAATATTTTCATTGAAAATTCCCTACCTCTAAGATATTTCCTGTCAGGTTCCTTCCAAGGAGGGCCAAGGAGAGGGAGGAGGGGGCTGAGGTAGGATGTGTGGCGGTGGATACGAGTTTGTGATTCCTCAGATCTCTCCATTTTGAGAGTGTTTAACTCAATCCCCTTTCCCTTTTCCCCTCCCTAGAAAAGGATCATGCTAAGCATTATTGGAGCCGGAGGCAGTTTGGGAAGTGAAATAAACACCTGACTGTTAAATGCTAAAGGTTTACTCAACCAAAAATAAAAATAGTTCTGGTTTCCTCCACGAAGCTCTAGAATTACATTCATCAGTGCACATGAGCTGGAGGTTTGCGCAGGGGGAGTCTTGAAAGGTTGAAACTCCTCAGAGGGAAAGTTTGGAGGCAATGAGACAGGCCTCCCTCTGTCTTGTGAGACATCTTCCACACCGAGAAAATGCTGCAGCTGTTTTCCTGGTGCAAGCTAAAAATAAACTCCCTCCTCCTTTCTTAGCTGATCATATCAGTTTCATGGGTGCCATCACAAAACCAAGATGTACAGAGCGATGTACCAGACTCTCAAGGTTCCCTTTGTGCTGTTTGAGGGGTGTAAGAGATCTGTGCCAGCAGAAAACGTCAAAGAGTTTTATGCCAAAGTCATGGCAGCCTTGGGTATGAAGGACTTTTCAAGCGATAAACAATAATTGAGTCCCAGTATTGGGCAGTGTTAAGGAGTGGCCCCAGTATGATCAGAAATCATGATGTAGTACTAGGAATCCCTCCTGGAACCCTTCTTTTTCTGAAGCTCTGCCATCAGGCTGAAGACATCACATTGCTAGACATGATTTGCAAAACTATCCTGCTTACCTCCAAAATGCAAGGTGGAAAATTGTATCAAGAAAGATGTTTGACACATTTGCAATATGTTTCCTTTTGTCAGGTCATCCATAGTTGGACTAGGAAATATCATTTAACACGTGAGATAGAGCAGATTCCTTCTCTGTATGATTCTCAAAGCATGCTGTCTTGTAAAGTAACCCAGAAGGGCTATATGTGAACAAAACCAGACTTCAATAGCAATTGCAGCATCCTATGTAGATATTTTTCTTCAGGTAACAAAACAGGTTAACCAAACTGGAGGAAAGAATACACATTTTGCACATTTTCAGGTCAGGGAGGGAAATAAGGTGACTAATGGGATTTCTAACTTGCATCTCTATTCAAGACAACTAACAGTAATGGCTTCGTAAAAATGTTCACACCGTTCCCTTTCTCAACTGAGATGAAGCAAACCCATGGGATCCAAAATTACTCAGGACTCCCAGGTGGATAAGCTGGAATCTGTATGGGAAGGACAGAACTCCCCACCTTGCATTTGCTCCCAGGAAATGGGAAGCCTGGAGGGAGAGAAACAGCCAGTCTGAGCCAAGGTATCAGCAAAGCTGGATTAGCATGGAGCCGCTCTTGCTGAAAAGAAATTTGCCGTAGTTAACCAGAAAGTTTTAGGGTAAGAAATTATAGAACAATTTGGGCAAAGAGAAATAAAAGCCACCTGTTTAAAGTTACCCTTTAACCTATTCACTCTGCCTTCCCTCTTGCTTTCTCTCTCTTTCAAATTCTCCCAGTATCTCTGTTTTCCATAGAAGCAAATCTTCCCCAGGGAAAGTCAATTCTGAAGGCAATTTTCCAAAAACCATTTGGCAGAATTGGCCAGTACTTCAACTGCAAACATGAAAAGGCATTTATTCCACTAACTCAAATGTAGTTTGGAAGAGACATTACTGAACTTGTTTTAGGAATATACTTTGACTGCATCAGTTTTATTGCTTCTTGTATAAATGTCAAACTCAATTTGCCTCAAAGCAGAAAAAAAACTCAAAGTACAAGATAATGTATATATTAGACACAAAAACTGGGAGAGAAAAAAAAAAGTGTTATCTCCATAGTAAATTCAAGGCCATTGCATGTTAATTGTGCTCATTGTACACATTGAATATTTCAGCAGTGGTAAGAAAAAGGAGGGTATGTGAGCCTGCTATCGTGAACTTGTTAAGGTGGCCAGAGGACAGAGGATACAAAATCCTGAAGCTCTAATATTTCTTAAACTGTGATTGCCTAATTTCATCATCTTTTTTTTTTTTTTTTTTTTTTTTTTTTTCCCCCTTTTCGTTCCTTAGAAGAGTTGTTTCTCTGTTGTGTAAAGAACACGGTAACCCCATCCAGCTTGTTTCTCTGTTATGTAAAGAACTTGGTAACCCCATCCTTTGTGCACCATCAGCAGGCTTCAACCTCACACTGTTAGCACATCAGCCTACCATTTGAGACCCAGGGCACTAGCAGCAAAGCATTTTTTTTCTTTTCTTGAAAAGAGGAGGGGTAGAGAAAATCAAGTCTTATAAATTCCTGTTTCAATCAGTACTTATTGCCAAATTTTCTAGCAAGAAGTGAATTGGCTATTTCAAAACACTTTATCTCAGCAGAACTAGAGTTGGAATTTCTTGGGGGCTAAGGAAGAAAACACATCTTTAATCCAAAGGTTATCTCCCTGCTGAATTTCAGATTTGCTGGAGATGATGCAGGAGACAGATCTTCCCGGGCAAAAATAAATAAATAAATAAATAAATCTGATTATAAATAAAAAGCATTAAGCAACCTAAATAATCTAACTTCTGCTATTTTACTGCACAATATAATTTGCTGAAATTTTAAGTATTCGGACAGCCTACATATTAAGTACTGCCATTTCTAAGTTATTACTGTGAACATATTAGATTTTGCCATGATTTCATTTGCATTTTAAGGTCTGATCCTGCAAAACCTTAACTTCCCTCATGTGAGCAACTGCAATGGCATCAGCAGTGCTTCTTATCTACATAAAGTTAATGTCTTGCACAATTATTTGCAGGATCAGGACATAAGACTGAAAATGCAATTACTTTGTGAGTTAAAAGAAGAAAATGCTCCTCGGAATAGTAGGTGAGATTCTCCACTGGAGTAAATGATATAGGACCCATTGAATTCAATGGAGCTATCCTGATTCACGCCCGCTGATATGGCCCATTAATTTTAGTGTATGAAAATGAATCTCTGCTCTAAAAATACCAATTAGTAATAAGCTTCGAGAAAGAGGAAAAAATCAATTTAAATTCATTTGGTGTAATGCACATTTTCTGTTGCTATTTTAGTTAAATTATTATTATGCATAATAATGTTAGGCCAATAGGTGCTGTCACTTTAGGGATGTGCAGCTGTGATGGGTAGCATAAAAGTTAGTGATACGGGAATTTCAGGGAAGTCCATCTATATTATACAATTGTCACTATGATTTGGATTACAGCAACGTATCTGTTTTTCTCTTTCCCAGGATCTCATCCCATAGTGCTGAGCACATAAAGAGGGATTACGCCAGCTCAGATTCACAAGCAAAGTAGGAAAAAAAGAGGCAAAGAGGAAGAGGGGAAACTGAGGCGAAGATTGCTGCCAGAAAAAAGGGAGCTGCAGCCAGTCTCATGCCTCTTGACTCACAGCCACGTGTGTTATTCAGCACATCGGGTGGATCCTCAGGAAGTGTATATGCAAAAGTGAGTATGTACTCTGGCACTGAGCCAGTTTTGGCATTTAAACTGCCCAGAGACAAGCATGCAAGAGAGCTGCTCTGTGAACACTCAGCTCTGCGGGCATTGAAGTATCAAGTGGTGCATGGGGCTATCTGCATGCTCATTTTGCTGCTATTCAGTGCTCATCCATACATGTGTTTGTGCAAGGAAGATCACGCTCCTGTGATGGAAAATCTCTGTGTGTTGCCATTCAGCACTGGTATTTCATGAACGATAACAGCCTTCTGCGATAAGTGGCACTCAAAAAAGATTCAAAGCTGGTTTCCTCATATTCCAAGCAGTCCGGAGATAGCAATGATTTGTAGTCGTAGTTTTACCCACTCTTACTCATAATGCAAGAGAAAAAAAAAAAAGGGAAAAATAGCAATTTGGGTTCAGACAGTCTACAATCAAAGGGTGCAACTCGTGTCCACAGGACGTTGCAGGGGCCAAAAGTACAAGCTTCAATTCCAGAGGAAGAAGGCAGCAAGGACCATAAAATCCTGCTAGCTGCAGATGCCTGGAAGCAGGGAGGGCATGCTGAGGAGAGCAGCACCCACAGACTGCCTTGTCCTTACCATTCCACCTCTGCTGTGTGGGTGAACCCTGGGCACGTCACACCTTTGGTTCACTGAAGTATGGCTGAGCTAAAGCATGCAGCCTGGAGTTCACCCTACTCCCTGTGGGCAAGGCATTCAGCCCCCACCACAGCCATTTAAGAGATTTAGATCTGTAGATGCTTTATTAGTGAGGCGGGTTGTTTGCTGTTATTGTTATTGCTTATAATGTTATTTTGTTTTGTTTTGTTTAAGAAGTAAGAAAATAGAAACCGGTCATATGAGCATACCAGCTCAGATGGCTTATGGAGATTTTCATGGACTGCATTGGAAACCCACTGCTCACTGCCTCTAAGTGCTTTGACTTTGAAGAGTTACATGCATTTAACACCTCTCGGGATAGTGCTAAAGCTGTCTTACACCAACCAAGAGTTCAGGGTCCAGAACGCAGCAAGCTGCACGGTGCGACCTGGGGCTGCTCAGACCAGCAATATGGAAGGTTGCTATTTCCATCTCACCTTCAACAGCAGTGTACAGAGGGAAGCCATCCTCAGGACATGAACTCCTTCCCTCCCCGACACCTGTCTGTTAGCAGTTTCACCTTGCTCTGCAGTTATAAGGCAGTTTCTCAATGGCAGAGAAAGAAGAAAAAAAAACCAAACCAACACTACCCAGTGTTTCTTCCTCTGAGAAACCTATTGACAGGCAGATCCTGTGGATTCCTCCCAGTACAGCTATCTTTGAACTGAGGACTTCTTAGTGAAGTTGGGGAGTTTCCTGGGGTTTTACTGTTTTTTTCCTAAATTGATTGCGGAATTTTTAAACAAGGTTGGTGCCTCTGATCTTTTTCTCAGTAGCTGCAAAATCTGTTTCTTCCCCCACAACTTGTTCTACAGAAACCAGGTATCGGAAAAATTAAAGGGGAAAGGACAGCAGCACCATTTGCAGAGCCAACCTCGGCTGAAAGAGCAGTCAGGTATCCCAAACAGCTTTCATCAGATCTGGGGCTTGTAAAATATTTCTGGATTAAGCACAGTTGTGAAATCTTCCTCTGTATTTTGACTTGAATATTGGACACTCCTAAAGCTCATTAATCCCCACTGCTTGCTTCAGGTCCCTGCTGTGAAATTCAGATTAATTATTTCTCGTGTGCAGACTTTATCTAAGCTCTGAACAACGAAGGGTTGTTTGTAGCTTTCTGCTTTTCTTCAGTAGTTCTTCCACGCGTTGTTCTGTATCTGTTGGTTACAACAGATAAGAAGACAGTTTGATTTCAGTGAACACTATGACTTCATCCCATGCCTGGACCTGCATTTCTAATGTTTGTCTATACCCATAGCTGCACGTGGAGAGGTTGCATTGATGTCAGCACGAACCCTTTCCTGGGCTAGGCATCACAGATGAGCATGGCCTTAAGAATGAGAGGAGCCTGTAGGGATGGAATAACACTGGGCTGAACCTTCAACCAAAGGCACAGTGGGACATTTGCGGAGTGATAAAAGGTGGTAAAGACATCCATAGAAGCATGTGTTTTAGTTTGGGGTATTCTCTACTTTGTGTTCAGCTGGAACAAACCCGAAAATGCGAGTACAATGTGAAATGCAAGAACACGTGGTTGATGCCCCATCCCTGGAGACTTTCAAAGTGAGGCTGCAACAGGCTGTGAGCAACCTGATCTGGGTGTGGATGTCCCCGTTCAGTGAAGGGGAGCTGGACTAGATGCCCTTCAGAGGTCCCTTCCAAGGATTCTATGATTCTATGGAAAGTTTGGAAACCTCCAACCTTCTTATCAACTGCAAAGAGCTGAAAATCTCTATGAAAATGTACTCTATTGAGATTTCTAAACGCAGTTTGGTTGTCTTGGGTCATCCCGACAAAGCAAGGATTACTACCCAAGTACGTAAGTAGCTTTTTACTCCAATCCTTTTGAGGAACTTCTACTGCCAACCCAATCATTTATTTCACACTCAACCTTTCCAAATAACATTGAAACTAGAAAGTTATTTATGTGACCTGCTTAATTGAAAGAGCATTTGCTGTCAGTGATCAAATAAACTGTTATTGATCTTCAGCATTGGAGGCTACTCACATGGAGCATTCTGGTGCATATTTTTCATTAAGACACTTTTCAGAAAAGAAAAAAAATCAGAATGCAAATACAGCAAAAAAAAATCCTATAGGGTACTGAGATTAAAAAAAAAATATATCAAAGAGTTTTGAGAGTGACTCCAGAGAAAAGAAACCGTGCAAAGCACAAAATAGCAACAACACCACAGACTGCAGAAAAATGTGGGGGCTTCAATAGACACAACAGCCTGCTCTGAACTCCCAGCACGTAATGAGAGAAAACTTAGAGGAGTGGCTTGGCCATCAGAAACCTACTGATGCAAAAGCATCTCATAGCAGAAGAAAGCCCTAAACTGTTGACTACCAGACTCTGAGAAGGTGTGATTCCCATGTGCCCTCCTTGTGTATTCTTTCCCATGTATCACGTCCACGCATGAAGCTTGCTTTGATCCAGCATGACATTTCTGAATTTAACGTGAAGCTTGGGGTATGTCTCATTTACTACTAATCCTGTGACAAAACTGCTGCTTATGTCACGTCTGAGAGAAGGGGAAATACTTGCCCCTCTTCTCCTCCAGAGACCAGACGTTCATGTCCTGTTATGATTCATTTCTCTAAACTCAGCATAACTAAGTTGAATCTAAAAACATCTAAATGTCAGTTATCTCACAATCCAAATATCAGCTCATTTACAACCCATAGCAGTTTCTTCACTTTTTTAACTTGAGAAAATTTTATCTTAAGTGTATATACCCTGAACTGCAGAGGAATCAAGGGCATCAGACTCCTTGCTGCCAAGCTATGAAAGCCTTCACAGCATAGGAGAGAAAAGCTAATTGTTACACCCTTCTCAGGCTGCATATTCACCAGGTTTTTGTTAAGATGCAATCTCGCCATTCTGTGCTTTTTTCCCTCTATTTTAAAGTAAAACCTTATTCAAACTTCATTTTCAGGAGGAATTTTTCAGTCTCTTGGACAAAAAATACTTTGTATTTTCCTCAGTCTGTTACAAAAAATTGGAGGTCACATTACGAATAAGCTCTCAGAGTTAAATGCCTCTAAAATATAAGGCTTACAATGGAAACACTAACACAGTCTTGACTACCGTAGCCCTGCTCTAATATCAGTGAACTTCCTTTGGGGGTGAAGCTTTGCCTCAGGAACCTTAATTATCTGATGTGGTCAATTACTCCAAGATAATGATGATTTTATCAGGTATTACTGCTCAAATATTTTACGATAGACAGGCTATTTAATTGCATTCCTGACCTACCAAAATGCTTACAGATGACTCAATTAAACACTAAGAGGATACAGGGGGAAGGGAGGGAAAGAGGGACTGCACTTAAATCCTTGCCTATAGTTCATTTTGAGATTATTTTTTTTTGTTCCTCCTGAAAATCCTGCTCCCCGTCCCTCCATCCTTTCATCCATCCATCCATCCTTTCAAGCAAGCAAGTTGCATGAGTAGCATTACCTGGACAGGAAGTTTGGATAAACAAGCCCAGTATGAAGTACAAATGGGAAAGCATGTCCGGCCTCTCTCCTGCTGAGGAATTAACAGTGGATCCTGCATAATCCCTGTGGTGGATTAGCAAAAACATTTTGACATCCCAGTGTAGATTAGCGTGGTGAAATGAATTTTCTCCCACATTCAGATAAAACAGATTTTATGACAATGGGGAAATGCCTTTATTACAGCGCCCTACAGGGACAGTCTCAGCTTCTGCAGGTCCTTTAGGCATCCCAAGGGCTGGTCCATCCCTGCCTCCTTTAGACTGGCAGGGAGGTGCTGGGCTGCTGTTTGCCAGTGGGGCTGAGGTTGCCCCAAGGTCTGCTTTAATTGGCATCTCTGCGTCAGTGGTCATAATGGGCTGTTTCCCAGGCACAAAGCTGCCCTGTCTTAAGAATGTCTGGCTGCAAAGCAAGCATGCCTCTGCCTTGGCTCAGCCCCTGCCCTGGGTGCTGTCAGTAAGGACCTGATGCAGCCTCCTGCGCTGGCGGTGCAGAGAACTCTTTGCAGTATTCCCAGCCAGGAAAGAGGGGGCTTTCCCCTGCCAAGCAGTCAATTTGCTTCTGGTTAAATAGGAACTGCGTGCAAGATTTTGAGGGTAGATTATTTTCCTGCTGCGTACAATAATGTTACTGCAACACTTTCAGCAACTTTGTCAGGAACTCAACCAAAAGCACTGAAAACAATGGTAAGCCTGCCCTTCCTTTCAATGGTTGCTGGAATTCTGCTGCATTTCTCCACAAAGGTCCATTTGTCTTTCCACTCTGGAAACAAAATGTATTGTTGCAGTACTGTTGCTAAAACTAGCAGCGAATCCTCCAGGGTAAGAATGTGGTTACCCACTATTGCATCAGGCTAACAGAAAGAAGAGATGATATTTTATGGGGGTTTGCTCAGAAAGAAAAAAAGAAAAAAAAAAAAAAGAATAATAACACTTTCTGTAATGCTATGATTTCCATTTTATGGGGTTTCACAACAGCCTTTTCATGGGCAGCTTTTTCATCATTCTCTGTTATGTTTTCAGCATTGCTAAAGCTCTTTTCAGTCACATTCCACAGCACAGCATCCACAAATATTCCCAAATATATCCTAAATTGCCTAGGAAGGAAACAATTTTCCCTATCTGAAATTAGAACAAAAAATGATTCTGAAATGTCAAATTTTAGCAAACTAAAACTCTGCAGCAACTGGTTTGGATAAGTCAAAACAGTTCAATTTGACTGTTAAAAATATTACTATCATTAGTCTTCACATCAAGATTAAAAGTCATATTGAAGCTGCTGTAATTCTCTCGTTATTAAAAAGAGTGACAACTAACAGTCAAAGGAAACAGAAAAAGGCAGCAAAGTCCTAAGCACCATGTAAAGCATCGGCATTTTATTCCATATTGCATCAGGATGGAACCATTTTGGGTGAGTGAAATGGTGAACTGGGGCAGAGAGCATGGGCTCTTTGTGAATCACACGTGACAACAGCACTGGCCCAAAGAACTTCCTACTGTAAACACCCTGCTTGTGGGCCACACTGAGCTACGATGCTTTTCTGCACAAGTATCCAGAGAGCCAAACCTCACTCTTCCAAATATTCCAATCAAATTCTTATGCCTGCAGTGCTTCAGCTCCTTCCTACAGTACATACATATTTCAGAGTTACCACTTAATACAATTATAGTTCATTTAGCCAGCAATTACAGTAATAGGAAGACTGGCAACCACTGTCACTCAGACTGGAAAATCAATCTTGCACAGTGGTACTTTTATTCATCCTATGGAGTGCCTTTTTAGTTAGATGCACACACTCTGGAATCACAGGGAAGAATTAACATCACTCTGATTTCTACTATTTGTCTTTCACATTTATCCATATGCTATTTGGTTTCTGGCTAGAAGAATAGTGAACAACATCCTGAGGCCCCTTCCAACCTGATATATTCTATGAGTCCATGGATTATTGGACCTGTTGTTTCAGCAGATCCATTTTCTATTGTATTTCACCTAAGAGAGGACTTTGACAACTCATTTCCTAGAGGCAACTCAAAATATAGCTGTCCATGGACACTGAAACAGAAACTCCTGAGCTTTTCTTAAATCTTTTGTACAATATTTGCTTTTATTCCAAATTTATAAACCCATGTCCAGGAAGGCACTTAAATAGGTGTTTCAGTTAATCCTTATTTTAACAGAGTTCTGAAGAATCTACATAAACATATGGCCACAGTTAAGCAAATGTGCACTAGACAGGAATGAAGTGCTGAATTACAGATGTAGTGCTTCCAAAAGAAAGCTAAGACTATAACCACGTCTCCTGAGCTTTAAATCCTCTTTCTCAGTCACTTAACCATGCTGCAACAAACCTACTTTGGACGGATGGTTTAAATAGGTGTTATATTTGCATTTCATTATGTGAATGGCCCTAAAAATTAAGACTTGCGTAAGGCAAAAAAGATCTGTGATTGTACCTGGAATATTTATTCCCAAGAAGGACACTAACAATAGGAGGTTCCCTTTGTTGTTCAAGAAAAGAAAATCTTTAAATCATTGCCATTACTGCAAAGAGTTTTTTCAGCAAGGAGAATAATGATATTTTTGTAGGTTGCCAAACTTTTGCAGCAGAAGAGCCTCTTGGCAGCAGAACTGCTTGATTCAATGAGCATTACTGAATTTCCTCGTTGATCATTTCATCTCCTCATGGTGCCATCTTTTGACAGTGTTACATTATAGCCTCTTGTTCTCATGATAAATTATTTTCATCCATCATCAGAGCACACTCTTGCTTTAATGATGGATTAGTGTTATGCATCATCAGGACGAGGCGCATTGATAACATACCAGAGGAGCCCCACTGACAGCAGAAAAATCTGCCAAATAAACTCATTTGCTGTGCACCAAGTCGAAATCAGATATTTAGGGCTGGCTTCATCCCACAACAAAAATTCCAATTAGAAGAGGCAAGTACATCTCCAGAGGCAGTTTGTGCAAGGAAGAAGGATAGAGACATGGCCACCAATCCAAATGGCAGTACAGGGACTGGATACCTTTGCACCAGACTTGTGCAAAGGTGCAGGTGTGTTGTGTGGGGCCAGTACTGTGGCAATGTTCCTTCATGGTACCAGAGAAGCTAATTTTGGGGTGCAGAGTATCAAGCAATTCACTGGGGATGGCATAGAGAGCTTGAAATGACGCTGTCTGAATCTCAGAGATAGGGGCCATATAGCAACTGCTTCTTCATACCCCAGTACCAGTGCTAGAGAAGCTAACCCTTAGAGATGTTGTGATAGAGCATTGCTTCTCAGACCTTGCACCACATCTGCCAGGAGGTAACTCCCATATCTTCGAGAGATGCACCTGCAGAACTATGAATGCAGCCCAAAACCAGCGCAACACACAGGTTCAGAGATAACAACAGCCTGTAAAAGTACAAACATACCTCTTAATGTCTGCATCTTAAGAGCTTCATTTGGGCTCAATCATTAATTCCTTACATTTAGCTGTGGATATTAAAAAAAAAAAAAAAAAAAAAAAGGATTTATTGTTTATATTTTTGTAAAGAAATGTAGCCATTGATATATTTTACTCTCAAGTTTACAGTTACACCTACTTCTCTATCATACCTTGTGTTACAACTGTGATGATATCCATCAAGAAAATACTGAACACCAAATAAAACACACAAAAGATTGTAAAGATTACCACACACTTCCAGATAAATACAAAATGCAGAACATTAATCAATACTGGCATCATTGGAAGCTGGGTTGAACTCATCCTGTAATTTCAGTGGTAAAAGTGAACCAAGGAATTGGCACCTGGTATCTCCAGGGTCTGCTCCGAGCTTCCTAACGTGTCTGTAAGCAGGGACAGGCACAAGACTGTGTGGCACTCACCTCTTTCTTCTGCACCAAAAAAGTAGAGAGTATGTAGGAAGACTGTGACGGATTAAATCAATTCATTCAATTGGGTGGCAGAACAGTGATAAAACTGTGGTTTGTGGAAGCTCTGGATAGCAGTGAAAAAGAGGACGTGTCTGAGTCAAGAGATAAATGACTCAACAGATGGTTACGCTTTAAAGATTTACTGTAGTTTTAGTGGAAGAAAGGCTTTGTTTTTATTCCTTACCTTTAGCACGTGGACTAGCCTGCCTATGGATATTGCTAAAGTAGGGATGAGGTTTGTAGGGGTGAAAAAACAGGTGTTCTCCTGTTGGTGCAAAGCACTGCTGTCCCCAGGCTGCTTGTCCCAAGCAGATGTTGAAGGATTTGGAGCCATCAATGGGGCTGAGACCTTTTTCACCAATTTTTTTTCTGTTCTTTTTAGAAACATTCTGAATCAGTGGTGTTTCACTTTTGGGTGGTACAGATCCCAGGCAGTTACCAGGACTTGCAATTAATTATTTGTGCAACGCACTAATGGGAAGTTGGTCTATGAACTAAATCTCCTGAAGGGTATATGAGTGTAGCCTCTGAAGAACAAGGCTGAGCACATGCCCTGCCTGGTATTTCAGCTGCAGTTACCTTCCCTTTAGAGTGGGCCTCTGCTGTGTCTGATCCAACGCCTGGAGAGGATCCAGGGAGATATTTGACCATGCAGGGGAGTATGAGATGGAGCTACAGGTTCTTCGTGACTTCTGATTGGAACCTCTCTGCCAGCTGTCTCAGGAATATACCCTAACGGCTGTGATTTATTGCTGTGTTATCGTGCCTGTCTGCCTTGCTACAGACTCTGAATTTTATCAGGCAGCTTGTCCTCTAATGTCTGGTAACCAATTACTGTGGTCTGCAAAGAAGCCTGAAGTACTTTGCCAAACACTGCTAATAAAGTCAGAGAGAGCCTGAGCACAGCTTCAGGTTGCCTTAAGGAAATTCCAGTGAGCACTTTCCACTTTATTGTCTAGTTCGTAGTATGAACTGGGAATTATCTTGAAGTGCCATTCTCTACACAGAGCTAAATTCCCTTTTAAAGACTTTGCCTCACTGGATTACTGCACATGGACTTGACTCCATCCAAAGACTGCTGAACTCAGTAGGAGCCTTGCAAATGACAACAGTGAGAGCAAGACTCGGCCCACAGTCCTAAATCAAGTACTTCAGAATGAAACACAACAACAATAACAAAATATCCTGTTTTCTTTATACACAGCTAAAGCAGGTAGAAAAAATGGGCAAGTGACAGCACTACAAGGGTAACAAGTATCTGCTGTTTTGTGTTTGTGAAAAAATAGTTACCTTAAAGGATAAATCATCAATAGTGCTTTGTGCAAGTCCTCTGAAGCAAAGTGAATCTGTGCTTCATTATAGAGTGTTTTCTTTTAAGACTGGCTTGCCCTTATGATCCAAGGAAGAAGGAGCAGGGGTCTGCACTGCTGAATTTACCATCCCCCTGCAGCCAAAAGTTTTCTCTTAATCCTGTTCATTTCTCTTGCACCTTAACTGGCTTCACCCATGGACTTGCTGCTCCACGTGTGGCATGTTGGCTGCTGTCAGCATAAAACACGAGCAGACTGGGAGCCCTCATGTCAAAGACAGCAGCCAGGAGACTACAGAGCCAACCCTGTTCACCACCCCATGCTACACCTGCATGCAACACACACACACACACATACACACACACACACAGAGTCTAATTTCTCCCACAGGGAAGCCTTCTGAAAAGTCTTTTTCCAGGTTGTAAAAGACCAATTCCATAAAGGAATGGCTTAGTGCTGCAATGACATGATTTGTTGCTTTCAGGTTCCAAAGCTGTAATTTATTCAGACAATTAGCAGCAGCCCTGTATTCTTGACAAATTCTTCACTTGTGTGCAGCTACTACACAACAAGGTGCTTTTAAGAACAGTACCTTATGGATTAAAAGACTCCCCCCCCCTCCTCTTCTCTCCTTATTTGACAAGTTCTTTTCACAGTCAATGGAAATTAATACAGCAGGTTAGTGAGGTGATATACAATAATCCAACCAGCCAAGAAAGCATTGTCTGAAAAGAGCAAGTACAGAGCCTACAGGAATGTTCAATACACAAAAGGGAACACTTCAGTGTTTGCCTTTTGGTGAAGTTATTTCACTCTTCACTTCACATAATCCTCCAGAGTTACTGTACCGGATGTCACTGTGATGCCATTGAGAGTGTAAATGGTATTTAAGTGTGTGATAGTTGTCCAGAAGTGCAGCTGTGAATGTGTGCTCTGGCAGCCCGGTGGCTTTCCTGGGCTGCAAACTGGCTGGAACGTCAGCTGGCTTTGCACAGTGCGTCTGTGCAGAGGTCTTGCAACACAGTGCTGAGGCTCAAGCCAAAGCAACATAAATCAGCACAGACCCTTCTTCACATGCAAGCCTGAAGTTAAACCAAAGTGATAAAATACAGCTCTAAATCCTGCTCTCTTCCAGCACTGCTGAAGTTCAGCCCAGTAAGATTTAGGGGCTTGGTCAAGGTCCAAACCCGACTCAGACCCTGACCCACATTGGGCCTTAAAGAAGCAACAACCTCACTGAAACGAAGGCTCTGCCTCCTAGTACCACTGGCTTTTTCTGGGGATCTGCTAAAGCTGCCACATAACTGGAGTGATGTGCAGCGAACGTGTTCTTATACCTTCTGCTCTCAGTACAATGAGGATAAAAGCAGTTAGGCTCACTACAAGGGCAAACCCTGAGTTAATGATCAGACCAGAGTTTGGACCAAGATAGCATGGCTCATTTTGCTCCAAAACAACACAGACTTGCAGAGACCTGTGGTGTCCTGGGGGTCCCCTGCTGTGAGCACCCCTCCTGTTCTAAAGCATTCCTTGTGGCACTTCAGTGGTTCTGTGCAGTCACACAGTCAGGCAAATACATTAATGATCTATCATCTTACCAACTTCATACTATACTTCACAAAGAATAACAACTTGGAGAGTGAAATTTGTTAGCACAAGATTTTTATTACATATATATATATTTTTTTTTCACTAACTCTAGGCAGAGAAAAGGAGATCTATCAGCCAATGTATTCATAATAAATGATTCATCTCAGATGCTGGTGTGAATGGGTGGCTTAGAAATACTTGGAGGCATACAGAGGTTTCCATAAAAACTGCAAGGCTTGGCCCACTGTTGCTTTTGCTCCAAGTCAGTTTTATAGCATTCAGTTCAGTAACAGCAGGGCTTCAATCCATAGAAAATTCAATTTCTAAGTATTTGTTCTCATGTGGCAAAACAAAGAGTTTCTTCAGTGGAACTAACCTAAGTTAATTTATAAACAGAAATATTTTGCTTCAACTAAATTGAGAATGATATTAAAATGTAATGAAGATCTTTTTAAAGCTCTTGTTTAGGATTTTTTTTCCACTACACTAAAAGGGAAAAAAAGATACAATCAAACAGAGATGAATCACCACATCTGTTAATTGCAAATATTCTGTAACACTGAATCAGAACACCTTTTATCAAATAACATCATTAAATTTAAAGAGAACCTCAGTTAAAAGAACATTAAGTTTAAATGAGAGACTGGTGAAAATAAAAGCACTTTGGTGCAGTAAGGTCTGCTGCTTTCCTTTACTTTAATACATCACCCTGGGATGTTTCTGTTTTTCCTGGACATGGATCTTGTGTAAATTGATGTAGTTCCACTGATTTCAGGGGAGTTGTGCTGATTGATATCCGCTGGTGATATGACACCTCAGTGTGTAACCTGCAGTTGTTAATGAGACTCACAAAGGAAAAGCAAGCCATTTCCTTTGCACAGCTAATTCATAAAGCCATACCAGGATATAGGATTTCCAATTGTTTGTCATTTATCTGTGAGCCTACCTTAACAGGATTCATATTTTAAAAGAACAAGTTCTCACTCCCCTCTTTCATTGTCTTCTTTTCAGTTACCACTTTGCTCTGGGTTAATTTCCCTAAACAGATATATAAATACCGTACCAGATTTTCTCTCTTTTGGCTTCAAGTTAGGCTGGCTGTGCCATGAAAGCTTGCTGGAGCAGTAGAACCTGTACCTGCAACAGCAGCTGCATTTTAGGTTTGGAAAAGGAGTCAGGAAAGGACTATCTGGTTAGTTGGTTTTTGTTTGTTTGTTTGTTTTCTAGCTTTCATTAATCATATAATCTACCCAGGAAAAAGAAACAGTTGTTGTGGGGGGGGGTGAGAGAAGGGTAAGGTGAGCATTACTCATTTCTTCAAGCTTTCAACATGTCTTTTTTCCACCAAAGAAGTCCAGGATTACATGACACAAAAATCTTTAAAGAATGATGTGAAGAAAAAAAAGCCTAAAGAAGATACAGTCTTAAACAGACAAGTCTTCTGGTCCAAGGAGCGGGACTCTGCCACTACAAAATGGATTCTGACTTGCCAGTTTTTTTGTTTGTTTGGCTTTGCTTCATCCCAAAGAGGCACCACCTCTTGGGCAGACAGCAGGACCCTCTGGGCAGCATTGATCAAGAAAGAGAGAAAGAGGATCTTATGCAGGAATATTTTAGGCGTGCTTTATTAAAGCAGAGGCCATTTCATCTGCCTCTGCTTAACCTTGCTCAGAGCCCCCCAAAAGGCAATAGAGCCCCTACAGTGAGGTCTGTTTATTTTCTGCTCAGTTGGAAAGCAAAGGTCCTATTACCATTAAGGGGAGTTACAAGTATTCATCAAAGAAAGAAATGACCCAGAAAGGCAGTTAAGTTAGTTTTATTCCCGCTGCATAAGTCAACCTCCTTTCTATATATAAAATGATGGGGTTAGGAAAGGATATTCATCAGGCAAGCTGCTGATTTGATTGGCTGCGCTTCCCCACGTACTTTATAATTTGTAGTTATAAATAACTGTTTTTAATAATCAATTGGTATTTAAATAACATACAATAACTGTCTTATTAAATCCCACTTTTTAGAATGAATAAGCAGTTAGACATTAAAGACATGGGTACCAAACAGCCACAGGATTTCAGACCATTTTCTATTTTATATACAGGCCATAAATATCACCATGGAATTACATGGTTAGCCAAGGCCCTGGATGAAGCCAGCAGAAGACCCTGCTCCCTGATGCTGCCTTTAAGCGATCATATACTTTTCTGGTACGATGACTTTTTGAACAATAACCACATGTTATTTTCTTTGGCCACCCCTCGCATTTCTGAAGGGGCGGCCTTGAACTGCAGAGCTGAAGTAAAGCAATGTGTCCTCAAACCAGAGCCCCAAAAGCAGGGAGCATCTAATAGCAGGTTTGAGATTATTGGTCTCAATCAGCTGGGCCCACAGCACTTCAACAGTTGGGTTCATAGACTGCATCAAGAAGGAAAAAAAAGATGTTAAAATCCCAAAGAATTAAAGACCGCACTCAATCAGACACACAGAAAAGCCATTGGCCTTGTCTTTTTCCAATGGACATGCACATAAACAAGCATAGCCCTCTCCTTGATTTTGCCTTGGTCAAGGACAGGGGAAGCAAATTCACTTGGAGTGGGAGAGGATGGAGAAGAAGAGGACAGTTCGGTGTGGTGGCACCTGGCCCTGGGTCAGCCATTGGTGAGGTTCACCCCACAGGAGGGAAGTCATCCTCAGGGCAGGCCTAAGCCAGCTTTGTCCCGTGATTTCCCCAAATCTCTGTCATGCTATGCAGAGCTGGACTACATGCGGCCCTCATTCCTTGTGTGGCAGCTCCCAGCATAAGGCTGGTGAAGTAGCTTCTGGATTTCAGGCTATACCTCAAACTATCCCAGGTACCAAACACAGACCACCTCCAGCCCTGCAAACCCCTTTGTATTCCATGGGGCCATTGAGGAGGGAGTAGTGCCCAGATGGGGCCTGGACTGGGGCAGAAATCCAGCATATCTGTGAGGAACCCAGCCAGCCACAGAGTCCAACCACTCCATGCTTAGAACCCTACTATGCTACTCCTGTTCCCAAAAGTCACTCTCCGTGATTCACTCGGGGCACTGACGATGTTGCTGGTCCCTCAGGACACTCTTTTCTCCCACAGCAGCCTGCAGGGCCTGGCATTTGTTGTTGCAGCCAGTACCTGAACCTCAGTTTAAAGGTGCAGCTGGCTCTGACTGGGAAGTGAGGCAATTTTTGGGGCAGACGTGGACACGGCAGCAGATGCCCACACAGTGCATCATATGCATGCTGGATTTGTTCCTGCCTCAGATCTTTACCTCCTGCCACCAGCAGCCTTGTCCTCCTTCCTCTTTTATTCCCCTGCACTTTTCTTCCTCCCTCCAGAGGACAAGAGCAACTCGCAGGTAAAGTTTACTGGCATCCTTGCTCCAGCAACTTTTCCCACCACACTTTTTTCCCCAGTTATTATTTTTTCGGCACCCCCTTGCCCCCTCCTCCTTATTTTATTTTAGGCGCCTCTGAGAGTTCAACTGTCGCCCAAGGCTTCAAACTAATTTTCTCTTCAGAAATGATTGCAGAAAGCCGCATGCATAATAAATCCCGTTATTGCTCTTGTTATTAAAATAGGTTGTTAGGGATGTGGACTTGGAGGCCTTTTTGTCTGATGACAGCAGTTCTTCTTTGCTAGGCGCTTATGGCTTATTGACTGAGGCTGCCAGGTTCAAAAAAAAATTATAGGATGAAAAGAAAATCAAAAAGCGAAGGAGCTGTAGCTGATGGTGATGTTTAATAGTGAGAAAGTTGGGATGATTCGAGGTGGTTCTTTTAATCATATCCATGGGCCGTGTTCGCAAAAAACAGTGCATCTCCAGCGGCTCCAAGGCTGCACTGAGGGCCCACAGAGAGCATCTGTGCAGAGCTCTGTTTGGGAGCAGTGATTAATTAATATTTCTCGTGACAGCTGGGTCTGTGCACCCTCATCGTGCTGGGCACCCTGCAAACCCTAGTGAGAGACAGAGTTGTGACCGTGGGACTACAATCAGAAGAGATGAGAAGTTCCAACCCACAAGGTGAAATGAGCAGAACACATGTGGAGGTGAAGTGACATGCTCAAGGGCATCCCAAAACCCAGAGTCAGGGCTGGTAAGTGAAGAAAATTCTCTAAAGTTCCTGTTTGGCATGCTGGCCATCAGCCCATGTTTCCTCACCTTATTGTAACAAACCACATGTTTCATCTAGCAATCTGAAAGCTTTTGTGAACCAGAGCAGAGCCTCTTTAAAATGAAATGGAGTTAAGGCAAAAAGCCTGCGAGAATGCATTCTTAAAACAATAAACATTTTCAGAGCAGGTTTGATAAAGAAAAGTACACTGTCCAATCATTAAATGGATACCACATGAAAATATGCTTCATAGAGTCACTGTTATCCTGAGAAACGAAAATCTAATCATAGATAAGGCTGTGCACTTACCAAGTTTTGTATGCACGGAAACTATGAAGTTTATGAAAACATATATTCCTATCCACTGAAACCAAATATGTCACATTCATAAAGGAATCGGGGCCAGAACTGGCAGGAATCTCAAAGGGAAAGAGAGGACACTGCTTCACTATCAATACAGGCTCTGAAAATCCCCACTTTAAACATACAAACATTGTTTAAAGATGCTTTGTCCAGGGCCACAACAGCATTTGTTGATATTTACACTGTAGCTCCCAAAGAGGAACCTCTGGAAGCTTTGCTGTCAAACTATAAAATTACGGTACTCCAGACCTCAATTTATCTTTCAAACACTGGGAGATATCCCAATGACCACACAACAATGAACTCAACGCCTGCAGCATGCCCTCTAGCTGGTTAGTTAGCACTGTAAGCAAAGGTGGGCATGCAGAAAGTAGTAGCTCACATCAGACTTATCCCTAAGCACCAGACAGGGCATAACAGGTCTTTCGGGTCAGGGATGTTGAATGATATTCCACTATCAAGGCACCAGAGAAATACCACCTCATTTCTGGTGCCATGAGCTGAAGTTTTGCCTTGAATAGAGCTGGGACTCAACTTACTGTCTTCAAGAATCATGTCATTGCCTAAATTAGCATAAAAACTCTTAAGACAACTGAATGTAACACAGAAAGAGAAGAAAAGAGCTAAATATAGGAAGCAATATTACTCGAAGGAGAAATTTGGTAACTCAAAAGTTTTCAGACAGATAACAACAAAGATTTCTGTAAAGAATAGTCCATCAGAGAAAACACAGGACCAATTATGTATTTAACAGGTTGAAAGCCCCAGTTTGTGATTCTTGATTAATTTAAGATATCTGTTTGAGTGTGGAAGCTGACACTAAGTGAACTCTGACATTAAGCAATATTGGAAGTGCCCAAATTGAAAAGAGCACACCTGGCTTCAGTAAGTAGACAGAAATTCAGTCTCAGCTTCCTCACTCATGTTCCATTTCTAGGTTGATTTTAAAGAATGCAATTCATGCCCCAGCAATACAGAAGCAATTACAGAAATGGAAAATGACCAAGTCATTCTCAGGTATTCATAGAAAATTGGCATCTCCTGAATATTGAATTGTACTAGGTTCTAGCTTTCTATAAATACAGAAAATCAATAATTATCAGTGAAATGCTTTGCTAACGTTTGAATGCTGGCAAGACTGAAATAAGAAATGCCACTTAGGCACTACTGCCTGAACAAGAGAAATAGTCCTTCCTGTCCTTATGGTGAAGATGCCACATAGCCTTAGGATGAGGACTAATAGTAGGCTGCTCCACTTCATGCTCAAGGAAGGAGTGTATGAAGAAATGCTGGCTACAGCTGACCTGTTGTTCTCCATTTGATGACCACTATGGTGTTCCCAGCCTTTCTGATTTGAGGCCTGCAGAATTCCTTCACTGTACATCTTCATGGGGCAATGGAATGTTAAAAACTCTAGGGAACCATCAAGAGATTCTGTGAATAGCAAAAATATTTATTTCTAGCCATCCAAAGACCTTGGGGCACTTTCTATAGGAGATACCATCATCAGTCTCATTGTATAGGCAAGGAGAAGTAAAGAAAATGGCTGAAGCTTTTAGGAGCAGAGTAGGAGAGGAAGAGAGTAGAGGTTCTCCCTTCCCAAAATTCAGCATCTTAGGGCTTCACAGAGTTCAGGAGTATAAAGGCAGAAGGGAATAAATAAGCTAGAAAACATATCATCATCATTACAAACATAAAAAGCTACAAATCTGTCACAGTGCAGAAACTCTCACTTCATTGTTACTGTGATTTATTGGGGAGCTAATTTTAAACAAGTTTTCTTCTCCAAAACCACAACACAAAAACAAACTGAACAAGCAAGCCAGAGGACAGAAGCTAGTTGCTACCGGACAATTTAAGCAATAATCTCATTTGCTTTGTAGTATAAAAAGCAATAAAGGGCTGTTTACTGAGTGAATAAACACTGAATGAATCACAAAAAGCTCTTTATTGCGATTATACTCCAAGGCAGAGGAGATTATTGTTATTACACAAGAAGGCACAATGTGAAAATTTAACTCAATGCGCCAGATTTTCAGAGTGTTTCAGTCACACAATTGTGTTCAGAGAGTACATTGTGTCTAATCTTAGCACACTGTTTTGACAATTCCGTATGCAAATCAGGTGGTGGGGTACAAATGCATTTAATTAACTATTTAGAGCCAATTTTATGCAAGTCTGGTAGCTGGACACGTGTTTTGCACAAGCAATGGCATGCTGAACTAGTTCAAGAATCGGCTGCCCTGTGTGATGCACCGAGACCTCCAGGAGCACCACACTGCTCTGTTCACAGGGATGGCTATTGAGCTCTTGACGCTTCCTCACATGTCCTTGTGGATTAATACTTCAAGCACTACTTGTCTGCTATCAGCTGATCCATTGGACATCATTTTCTTCAAATAATTATCCACATTTGGCTGTTCAGAATAAGAAGTAGCCTTTCACCATTGCACTGTCTTCCAGTGCAGCCTTCTGCCTCAGCAAAGGCAGCAGTGCCTGCACCGAAAAACAGCAGAAGATGCTCCCAGCTAAAGAAGCTTTCCCTGCTAGGACTGCTGCAGGTTGAAATCCTGCCTATCTTATGCTCAGATCTAGATTATTAACACATGATCAACAACCCATCATTGTTAAATGAGAAAAGCAGGTTAAACCCTGAAGATTACAATGGCCAAAGACTTCATTCATCTTTTTCATGTAGTTGAGTTGCTGCTGAGAAACATCTCCAGTGCATCCTGACTAGCATTTAAACATGAAATCCAGCCAGGTAATACAGGAATTGGTGGTATTTCTATCTTGGCTTCCACTTTTAAGGTGCTTTGGTGTGATGTTTACAACTCCCGTAAGCATTCATGAGAATGGAAGAAACCTTGGGTCAGGCAAGGGCCTTTCTATTATGTATTCACCATAAAACAAAACAAAATGAGAAAGAGAGAGGGAGTACCTACAGCAGAACGAATACAATTTGTTAAGCAGGAGATACAGTTAGAAAGGAGGGTTTGAACTCCCTATAAAAATATGAAAAAGAATTTCACTATGGATTTTTTGTTCACTTCAAATTGCTTTTGGGTTTTCCATTTTTCCCCTCATTCAGCCACACAAGAAGGGAACAGAAACACACTATGTGATACTGGCAATCAGTCTCATCAAGCAATAATAACCAAATCCAGCTACTTGGATGCAGTGAAAAATCTTTTTTTTTTTTCTTTTTTTTTCCTAAAATTGTAGGTCTGCTTCATGTATTTGGTTTGACTTCTGAACTACACAGTCATCAAGCAAGGAACTAAACTCACAACAGTAATTTGGAGCAAATAGTTCAAATTAGCTCTGGTGTTTGTCCAGTTTTTGGCACAATTAAGTAGATCCTGGGGATTTGGGTTTCTTTTTTTTGTGTGTGTGTAACTTAAACAGCCTCCTGACTACGCTCTTTGTGAGGCTGCCATTAATTTCAGTGCTAACAGCACAAGGAACAGACACAGCAGAAGAGTGTTAAGTGCAGATATTTGAAAACATAGCATTTTTGGATCTATTTTAAGCCAAACCTCCCATGTTGAAAGGAGGAACCAACTTGACCCCTCAGGTAAAGAAAGAGGAGGAGTACAGGACCTTTTGTCATCAGCATTTCCTCACCTCACCTATCCTATAACCAACAGAATGAGACAGCAAGAGCTGTAATCATCAATGAGAGTAAATGATGGTTGAAGTAAAGTAACAAAAGGAAAAAGAAAATATAGAAAATTATGGAAGCATGCATGGAAAAAAGACCCCACAGACCTTTAAAAAAAATTAATTCCCCGAGCTCAAAGCAATGGATTTATTTTTTAAATTGTTAAATAAACATGAGACAGGAATGCAGGGGGCTGCCATGGATGAGAATAGAAAGTATTTTGTTGCTGATAGTTCTGAATTTCCTTTGAAGGTTTATTTTGTGAAGGCCGAAGCTTTCAAGATCCCAAATTCAATTCCTTTGGGCTGCTGGCCTCTGTAAACACTTCCACGGACTACCAGTGGGGAAAGAGGAGCTCTGGCCCTAGAGAACAAAGCCTTCATGTTCAAGACACGGTTTTGGAGAGTAAGATGTGGTTTTGGCTGTTCTGCACAAACCACTTACACCTGGTTTACTTCAGCAGTCCTGGGCAGGAACTGGTAAAAGACCTGGAGTGTTAGGACCAAACGTACCAGATGTTCCTACACACACGTGCCCTATCGCAGCAAAACTCCCAGCAACAGCCCTGTCTCCTTTTTTCATTCCCTTGACCACACTTCAACAACCTAAGCAAAACATTATTTGTGAAGTATAACTCTCTTTTTCTTCCAGCTCTGACTCTCATTACCCTTTTGGCCAAGCCCCACTTAGGCTTAATTCTCCACAGCAGAAAGGCTCTTGCGTTAATATTTGCTATGTGTGCTTACTCACTAGACATATAAGTGTATTTTTATATTCAGACAAAGCATTCTTTTCTGACAAAGGTGAAGGATTAGTGCTGGCTCCCATTTTCCAACAATGTTGTGTAAGGACTTGCTATAGAGTGCTCCCACCAGGATGTATGGGCATGTAGAGAAAAGCTAGAGTGGATCCATGGATCCAATCGATCCATTCAAGGTTTTATGATAAAACATCCTGGGACAAGATTCCAGGAATACCCAGGAAGGCCAGGCTGGATGGGACTTTGAGCAACCTGGTCTAGAGGGAGGTGTCTCTGCCTATAGCAGGGGGGTTGGAACTCCATAATCTTAAAGGTTCCTTCCAACCCAAACCACTCTATGATAATACAGGGAACAACTTTGAAATCCTTAAGCTGTTTGATGCAACGAATAAATCTCCATTAGTAGGTACTAACAGCTTTGTTCTGAAGACAAAAGAAGCAGTAAAACCTCAGAAACTGACTCAAGTTTTCTTCTAGAACAAGACAAATGACAAACGAGGGAAAGCAGATGCAAAAACCTCCAGGAAAAGGTCAAACATGCTTGTCAAAGCCAGGCTAGCAGGAATATTTCAAGCTGCCTCTTTCCCAAACGAGCAGAGAAGCCACCTCACCCTTCGCAGTGAAGTAACCCGAACGATTACAGCTGCACACAGAAATAACTAATTCTGGACTGAATATGACCAATGGAACCATGGCACCAACCTCCACATCATCTTAAAATCTGATTAATCTAAGTTGTCTGCAACCAGCCGTGATTACTTTTCAAGGGAGAAAGAAACGAAAGTAAGATAGTGCTATCACATCCTGATCTTCAGTTTTTTCTGACTTGTCCACCTAAACCACAAGCATTCCAGTGCACACTATGCCCCTCAGGTTAGGTGTGAGCAATACCTGTGCAGATGCCACAGTAATGCCAGTAATACCTGACAGTGTTTAAATGCTGACATCTGGAGTCCGCTTGGTGAGAATTTTATGAAGAAAAAAAAGAATCGAACACTTTGTACGCAATTTTACATGTCACAGCTTTGTTTTTCGTTCTCAAATATCATCCCTTTCCCCCAGTTAGTCAGCCTTCTGTTGCATAAAATGACTGTCATCTTGTGATTGCCTTTTGTGAGCTGAAAACCAGGTACAGTAGTAAAAAAAAAACCCAAAAAGCTGAAAAACAAATGCAAAAACCATCACCACCTAATGGAGCAAATGCTGGTTACATGCACACAGCTCTGCTTAACTTCAGAAGTGAGAGGGAATAGGCTTAAAACAGACCTCTCCAGGGCAAAACACTAATGTAGAAAAATACTAGACATCACTTGTGATTTAAATAGTAAAACCTTACATCTCTACACTTTCATCACAAGTGATTCCAAAGGCTTTCGCGGCAGAAGCAGAAATGATTCTTCTCAGTTCTGAACGGCAGCCAGCCCAGGGTGCACGGCACAGCTATTTACCAGTGATTTACAGCACAAGGTTAAGAGGAGCAGTCAATGCAAATGAACTTGCTGGATGATTTCCGATGGCCAGCATGCCATTAGCTTTCATTGGACCACGCCAACATCTCAGGCTTTTGCGAAAACAGACGTGACTTCTTAAATAAAAGTAAATTTTTAAAGCTCAAAGGACTCGTCCAGAAAGAACTGAGGGGGAGGAACTGAACGTTGCTCATGAGGCGCTCTGCAGATGAAATTTCACTAACAAAAGAAAGAAGGTTTAAAAAAATAAAATAAAATAACCTGCCTGGGTGGAACCTGGCAGAAATACCTAGACAGGGGACTTTCCCTGTTACCCTGCACTAACTTGTCCCATTAATCCTTTTAATTTCATGTATTCATTTTTACACAGATTAGCTTGTTTGCTGCGTGCCAGCACAAATCATGTTTTGCTCCCTCTTCTCTCATCTTGCTCCTGTCTCGGACAGGACCTTGCTGCTGCTGCAGTAACTTATGTGGTCTGTCAGCTGGGCCACTGGGATGCAAATCTCTCTCTGTCCCCTTGGGGTGCCATCGATAGTTTATTAAGAGTTTGCGTCTCTCTTTATCCAGGGATATGATGGACTAACTGCATTTTCCTTCCTCTCTAGTGGTCTCAGAGGGCAATAAATAAATAGATAATCTCTAAAAATGTCCAGTAAATAATGGCTGAAGGAGATTCAACTCATAATTTATCAAGCTTTTCTTAAAACTAAAATTTGTTTTTTTAAAAAAACGTACATTTCAATACCATTTCCCTGCTTTTTCCTGAAGCCATGTCACAAAATAAGCTAGTGACACACAACTGAGACATATCCGCACTGAGTATCCACAGCTCCAGGTGTCTAGAAGGCTGCTTCAAGCACAAATGATGCTCCGAAAGATAAACTATATATCATATTTGAGCCAGAACTTCATTTGAGAGTGATAAATCTCTTCCGCTGTGGGAGATGCTTGGAGTTGCCACCTGAGGGCCAAGTTCTAATAAGTATATGAAGATCCACCAGTGTTTCAAAGCCACTTACTTAAATTTATCCCAAGCCATGCTCCCTGTTTGACATTGCTCAATTAGTGGTTCGTGTTAGGTACGTGGTACAGTATTTCAGTGTGAGTAGAGTGAAGCACATGCCTTATTGTTTTTCTCAAAATGGTAACATTCTCAGTACTTAAGAGATCAGCTTTGGTGTGTCAGGAGATGAGAAAACATCTTTTTCAGAGCTGTGAGAACTGAATGAACCAAGACTGGTGTGTTTGAACACATGCATCTCACAGTGTTCAACAGAAGCACTTGTACCAACCTCTGGAAATCACACTACCCAGAACTGCCAATTTTTTTTTTGTGATCAGGGCTCTTTTTCACATCTCCACATCTAACACAGAGCAAGAGAGGAATACGACAGAGCAAACAGAGGAGCTGCTCTTTTACTTCACACAACGGAAGTAAAAGTACTTTCTTCTGGAATTTGTTTGTTTCATGAGCAAGAGCTTTGCAGCCCTAGCACAGCCGTGCCCTCCCTGCTGCTCTTGGCAGAAGTCTCACCTGCAGACCACTCACCAGGCACCAATGCGGAGCCGTGGTCCTCCCAGCTCACTCCTCCACTATCTGCATTCTATACTCCTGCTGTATGCCTGCCAAGAGGCATCACTTCCCAGACTTGGCACTGGGCCTTGCCAGCCCCTACACTGACCCATTCCAGTCTAGTTGCCAATGCACTCCATCCCCTGCTTTCCCTGAACACATCCTTGGTAGATGCACCATGAGACACTGCTATCTCTATGAAGACTATGAATAGAGAAGACTCTATCCACTATCTTGTTCAACATTTTTGTCAGACTCCTCCAGCTTCACTCCTCCTCCACCCTCCAAAACAGAAAGTCTTATAAGTAGGAAAAGGTCGTTTGGCAAGTTGAACTCGACTTTAAACAGAGGGCTACGAAAAAATGGAACATAAAGCACAAGCATTTAGCACTGCATTTAGATCACTCTCTAATTGCCTTGCCTTTGCAATTCAGCAAGTCTTGCTCTGCACATCAGATTGTGCACAGGAAAGTTTGGAGATAAATGCTTAGTTTGAAAACTGGGGTTTCATGCTCTTAGAAGGTGGATGCCGTGCTGCATGCCCCCAGGACTGAAGGCTGTCCCATTTCCTCAGATTACATCGTAAGCACACCTTTCCTCCCCCATCTGCAGCCTCCTAGTTTTGCACAGCTTGCTGTCAGCACCAAGCCCACTCTAAGCTACACACGATGCATTTCACAGCCCAATTAGGTGGGATACCCATCTAATTCAGTGCTGCATTTCGTGACTACAGTGCCCATGGGCTTGTGCTCCACACTTCAAGGCTTCAGTGCTGTGTCCCACCAGGGACTCCTCTCCCAGTTTTCCAGCTGTTAGGGAGAGTAATCACCAGCAGGTCAGCAGTTCTGCCATGCTCCCACCTTGACCTTGGTATTGGACCGGTTTCTGGCACCTCAGTCTCACGAACCTACCCCCCTTTCTAGGTTGAGCTTGGACCACGAACATCTGCAGTGCATCTTTTTCACTTGCTCCAGATCCTCCTTCTGAGAGGAAAGCTGCTTTCTATACATATTCTCTTTTATTTACATGTAAGTGCACATCACACATATCATCTTATGCCTCTTGATTAGACTTTGCTTAGTTACCTTTTCCACAGCACCCAGTCACCAGCAAAGTAGGAAAGAAAAAGGAAGATGCAAATACATAACATTGAGCTCAATTTCTGCCCTCTGTAATTTGTACCTCTAGACAGTTCTCCAGGCTGTATCTCCAAAATGCTTTCTTCTCAGTCTCACTTCAGATCCTCTGATTCTAAAAAAAGAAATCTCACTTTTCTTTTAATTAACAGTAGTTTCCTCACCCACCTTTTCATTTGTATAATAAGATGAAGATCTCCAGTTCTGGAAAGGTTTAATGCAACCTCCCCAGGATCCCCAAAAGCCACACTTCTTTGAAAAAAAAAATAATCTTGAGGACTTGAGATACTGAAAGACAGGTTTGACAACTGTTAGATGATAGAGCCAATTCAGCTTGAGTTGGGGAGAATTAGTTGACATATTAAGGTCTATTCCACCCCTATCCTTTTATGAGTCTATTATTATACATAATTAAAGATGAGCAGAAACCATATTTCTCCAGTGGCATTTCCCAGCTTTTAAGCATTTGCAGTCTTAAGAATGTTCTTTTAAGGTTGTTTTTTTCTTTTTTGCACATATGGGTGTGCTTCATGCACTGAAGAGAAAATAAAGTCATTTGAATACTATCCTACAAGCATTCCTGCTGTGATGGAAGTGCTCGTCCTGGATGCTATTGGCCACTGCTTGGAAAAAAAGGAGCCTCACTAAGCCTGTTGATGCCCAGTAACCTCACAATCCAGCAGCCATACCCACTGTAAGCACATCGCACCGCCTTTGGCAGGGAAGCAGTTAACAAAACATTTTTGTTCATCTGAAAATATAAAGCAGCTGCTTAGTTTTACACTTGGCAGAAGAAGGCAGCCCCCTCTGCACTCCTTGTCTTCTGCTGCTCTTGGATCATTGCAGAGTTAACCAGCTGTTGCATTCTGCATGCCAGTTACACCAGTTCGGAAAAGCAAGAACAGGGGAGGTTTTATGGCCATACAAAAGGAATGAGAATAATACACTGCTGAACCAGAAAGGCCAATATTTATACAGTAAACATTTTCGGAAACATAATGATCCCTTTGTCATCAAAATTTTGGAGTGGTTAATAGTGCACACAAGAAGTGCACCAAATCCACATGCTCAATAGCAGCTAATATGTTCCCAAAGCATCTATTCACTGCAGATCTGGCCATCTGCAAAGCCCTTCCTGCAGAAGACCTCACCAAATAGGGCAGTCAAATGCATACACGCTTCTGAAAATATCATTGTGTGCACGAAATGCCTCATTTTTTATGTCTGTCAAATTACACCTTGGATGATTTTTTTCCCCAAATTTTAAAATGACAGATTAAACCAAACATTAAGGATTTATGGCAAAAAAGTCACAGTAGCTCTGTGCACACTTAGCAGGTACTGGGGAATGAATTACATTTTGGTCTTGACATACAGTGGACACGCTGGCAAAAATGAAGAATTCACACACTTGGGATTTTCGCTTAGAAGTGACACTTCCTGTACACAGAAGCTTATGCTAAAATTTAGTCCATATAAACTGGCCTCCTCTATTTCATTATTTCATTATTTTAAGTGACTTTTTTTTTCCAATAAGCAGAATTTAGGAGTTAAAACTAACAAACACCATAGTGAGCACTGCTGTTTGACCTCCTGGTGAATTCTCCCAGCCTCCCAGTCTCCTTGGACAGCTCTGACACGAACTCAAATCAACAGAAGAACAACACTTGTTTCTTTCCTTCTTCTTTGTGCCTTGGTACTCTCATCTTTCCACCCACGGCTGTCTGTGATAAGCTGGCCCTAAAACCCAAGTTCATTTCCCATCCCCTGTGAGACCAAGCGCAATACCGAGTCAGAGGTCTGCTCCCTCTCTTCCAATTTCTGGACTTTCCTTGTAACTGAAGTTCTAGGAGCAGACCTCCTGCTTGATTTCTTGGATCTGCAGCACCTAGCAATGTGTGCCAGTAGCACGAGTCCTCGGAGGCCACCTCACGAATTTCTAAAATTGAGGTTTTTTAATGCAAAATAAAAATCTTAGAATGGGAAACTCAGCCAAATGTAAAAAGAACAGCAAATGCCATTTGAGCAAATTATAACTGAAAGAAGAGGTTACAGATTTTCATGCAAGACCTTGAAATTTCTGAAACATTCATCTCAACAGATCTTTCTATTTTAAAAACTTACCTAAAAAAAATAGCAATATTAACTGTAAATAATATAACGATGATATTCAGTCAGTAGAGAAATTCAGAAAATTACTATTTCAGCATTTGACTGTTATTTCCTATCTAAAGAACACTGCTCATGTTCCAAATGATAAAATCGCCTTCAAATAAGAAACAAAGCTTTTAGTATGGAAATGCTGAAAAGTCCCACTTCAGATTTCTTCCAGAAATCCAAATTCCTTCCAGAATTCCTCCAAATCTGAGAATTCATTAAGGTCAAAGGATCTGGCTACATTTCACTGAGGATGCAATGTGTAATATCACAGAGTCCTTCACCAGCAGCAAAAATCTTCATTAGAGAGAAGTCTTTTCTTCACGTATAGATCAGGGAGTGAGCCCAGCAAACATAATGACGTCTGCTGCACGGCTGCCTACCCTGGTTATTTTTTTAAATCTCCTATAAATGCAGAGTTTGGAAAACTCATTTGTCTTCCAAGCAGCTTTCCCAGCACCTTCCTTCCTCATGCAGCCCAGGACATGTTGTGACCTAGGGAATAATGTTTCTGGAGGATACCTGCAGCACCCATGCCAGAGCACCTCCTGGGAGTGCCGCATTGAGGCAGGATTAGATCACTGTGATGAGTGCTGGGCACAGAGAGATGCTCGCCTGCAAGCTATTATTTGCAGTATGTAGGCTAGTGGCTTATTAGGTCAGGCGTCCCACCTCCAGTGGAGCAGTTTTATCTCCATGATGGAGTGAACTGTTATTGTTAGTTAGCGGTGTGTGGGATTCGTGTTAATGTGCAGAAACTGAGTTAGCAACACAATGACAGCACCAGGCTGTTATTGTTTGCTGGATGGCTTTGGTACCCCAGTCTGTCTGCAACTGGAGAGCTTTGGTTCTCCCACTGACAACAGCTCTGCCTTCGCCAGCACTGCAGTCCCTGTGGTGAGGGCACATGGGGAAGGACTGCTCCCCCCTGCACGAGTTTTCAACATCACTTTTCAAAAAGCACTCTCACTTGCCACACAGCAAGCCCTTAAGTCTGGTTCTGTTTCCCGAGAACTGGGAAACAGGCTGACAACAGACTCCTTGCTTACACAGAGAGGATCTTGCTGAAAGCCTTGCTTTGCAGTTCTCCATGCACTGGGTGAGCAAAGAATCATTCACTCCTATTTTACTGTGCTGGTTTTTATATGTAAGTAATCTTCACTTCTGCTGGAGTTGAGACTTGCACATGTTTTTTTTACCCAAGGCTGGTGGTTATTCCATAGTTTGTCCTACTTTGACATGAGAAATTTTTCCCTTTAACTCTTTTTTTTTTTTTTTTTTCCTTCCTCAAAGAACTAGCATTTTCCAACCAAAAGACTTTTAATGACAAAATTCCTGAACAGCTCTAATTATACCCTGGGGCTCAGTTCAAGGGAGAACATTGCTACCCTCTGTACAATAACAGCCCGGGTCCCACACTGCATCCCTGGTCCCCATGGCTCTACAGGGGCTGCACACTGAGCTGGGTGCCTATGTGCTGCTCCTCTGACCACCGTGGGTAAGTGATACCCTGTGATCGAAGCAGGATGGAAAAATGGTTTAAAAACAACCATTTTTCACACGCTGCACACAGCAAGAAAACAGGACAACGGATGGGCTGCGCCCATCCCCGAAGGCACTGCCCCAAGCACTCCAAGCACTGCAAGAGGTCCAGTGTGGGCTGTCAGTGCCTGGTGCATCAGCCAGCTCTCCCACCAACTCCTAAAGCACAGTGCCGAGCTTTGGAGTTAGCTTTCTAATGAGGATAATTATTATTATTACATACACATATATATAAAAGCCCCAAATCCCCGTGAGGTTTTTTCAGATTGTCCCAGAAAGAAAACATTTTCATTGTGTGGGCTGTGATTGGGAACACATGGACCCGCCACACCCCGCTTCGTTCCCTGCTCTGCTACTAATTACAAGGGGAGCAGAGCCCAGTGCAGAGGTTGTTTTTTTTTTTTTTGTTTTTTGTTTTTTTTTTTAATTCATTGGTTTTGGAGACTCAGCAATTGAATTACCTGAAGAGGCTGGAGCTTCTCTGGGGTACAATCAGCCATGCAGCATCTGGGTTAGGCCGGGGTGGGGAGAGATGGATAATGTATACATGCTGGCAGAGTTATGCAGCCACCCAACTGGGGAAAAAAGAATTTCTGTTAATTAATGGCATGATGTATGACACGTTAGCAACACAAACTCTTTAATAAACCCCAATGCCTTCTTTTACAATTCAGACAAGATGAAAGCACCCCGGGTTACCTGTAGGAACCGAGTATTCAGAAATGCTGGCAGAGCAGCTTGCGGTGAGGGCGCGTTAATAGCTGCGCACGGCGCTTTTGATTCTGGAGTCAGTTTTAGACAAAGCTGCCTTGAAGCACAGGAAGCAAGTTTCACTTTCAACTTTGCCCAAGGCTCTACTCAGAGATGAAGATATCGGTGAAGAGGAGTGAAATCTTAATTTAATTAACTGTAACTCCCAACGGGACAAGTTTGGGAGGTTTGCTCAGAGGACAATTATCTGAACCAACTGAGCTGCAGTATTCACTTCCCAAGCTCCAGTTTAGGCTTTTGTTTGGCACAGCACTGAGGCACAAACTGGTTGCAAACTTTTTGCTCAAATTTGCCCAAAATATATGGGTGCTCAGATCTGGCTTACATCAAAAAAACATGTTTACAGTTACAATGAATTTGGCTTTCTCCCACACTTAAACCTATTTATTTAAACCTCTCATTTTGGTCATGTCTTTTCCATCCTCTATTTCTTCCCCTGTTAGGTCAAAAAGTGAATAAATAGGTCAACTGCTCCGTAAAAATGGAATACAGAGGATATGTGGCTAGGACTTGGACTCCAGAGCTCTAAATTAAGCACATTAGCAAAGACTGCTATGAATTACTATTTATTCTTAAGCACTTTGATGGTCTTTGTCCTCCTTGAAAACTAGTTTCTGGTTTAGACCAAGAAAGGAAAGGCAAAGGAAGTGCCCCAGCTCTTGGCAGCTGCAGAAATCCATCACTCTGCTGAGATCCTGGAAGTGCAAAACCTCAAAAACAGAGAGATGGGGGGTAATAGATGACAAAAATACAAAACAAAATAAAAAAGGAACTCAGCAGGAAAAAAAAAAATATATGAATGACTCTCACGGTCTCAAGGACAAGCCCACATCTGAGACAAGGGAAACATTCAGGACTGCATAGGTGACAGCAAATTTCACAATACTTCCCAAACACGGCAACCAAAAGAGTTTAGGACTCTTCTGTAATAAATACGTGACAGCTTGTGTCCTTATGCTTTAAAAAAGGAAGGCAGAGCTTTTCTTCCCTCTGACCCAAGGCTGTAGAATGACGCTGTGACCACGTCCCATAGGTCTTTGCAGGGAGACATACAGGGGAAAGCTCCAAGGACTCAAAACTCAGTGCAGGACTTTTTTCTCCATATTACACACCACAAGCACATCACCTTTCTTCCGTAGCTCTCCATAAAGGTGAGAAAGAATTAAAAAGTCTCTCTTAGTAAAAAATTGCATTCCTGAAAGGGCAAAGGAGAGGAGTCTTGCTCCGAACATTTCTTCATTTTGTATAAAACTTTTTCCTTCTGTTTGAGAACAGTTTACTGTGGCCAATAAAAGCCCAGCTAATTTTTAAATCAGCATGTAGCCAACTCAGCCACCCAGTAGCTCTGTCCTTGGGCAATATTATTGAAGCACACACAATCTATACTAAAGTGATCAGCTTCCCTCAGGCCTGCCAAGGGGATGCGTTAGGCGAGCCCAAAATATGACAGAAGGAAATTTATGTGCAACTTTTACACATAATATCTCATTATGACTCTCCCCAATCTTTCAATTTTAAAAATAAACGGCCTTTGTAATGATTTTACCAGGAGCATGTTGGAAGGTAGATTGAAAAAGGAAAGTGGCTTTGGCTACAGTTATTTCTTTTGCTCTTCTCCTCCTCTTGGGTTTTTCTTTAATTTTCCTGAAGATATTTCCACTCAATTTAGGAAGAAATGGAATTTCCCCCTCCCTATCACCGTTCTCTCACTGTTTTGTCCATGTTTTCAAAGAACGGAATGGCTGACATAATGAAGCCTCTGTCAATAGCAAAATCATTTTGATCGGTTGGTAAATAATGAAAGTTTCCACTTAACGTGCAAGCCAGCTTACCCAGGACACTCACACTTGGTCCCTGTCCAGGTCAGCAAATCGTCAACCCCTGTGCTGTGCACATCTCCGAGCACTGCCCTGCAGCAGCGAGAAACGAGAGCTCAGCTGGGACCTGAGCTGATGCTGCTTTGTCAGGAAGCACGAGGGACTTGGGAGAGTCGGTTACACAACGATGCCAGCTGCTGCTCACAGCGTGAGCCCAAAAAGGAATTGAAGAAAGATGGAATAAAAGAATATGTACAAATAAGGAAGGGACAAGCAAGCAAACCAACCAACCGACAATGAAAACCAAAGAACAGTGATATCGATCTGCAAATAAACAATGGCCAGAGCAATTCTGCACAACCCAGTTTGATGAGGAAAGGGCAATGTGGCACATCAGTCCTTCCCCACTGACATACCAACTGTCGCATGTGCTTTTCTAATGTTTCATTGTGGGTATCAGCAGGGATGACCTCATGCGCTATTCCTACCCCACAGACCACAGCTCGAGAAGCCACGAAAGGAACATATACCTGAAGTGAGAATCAGTTATAAGCATTTTTGGGAACGATCTTCTCTTAGGGGGTAAGAAAAACAAACGAAAGTGGGTTGTTCTCAAAGTGGAAAGCAGAATTGCTGCCAAAGTACACTGACTGGTGGAAAGAGCTTTCCCACTGCGGGTTGATGGGCAAAAGACCACTATCAGGCAGTGAGAACTGGGGCAAATGTAAAAATATCCTAATCTGCACAAAAGAAAAAAAATTTGCTGCTCCACAGTACTGCAATTTCCCATTGTACTGCACCATATTTTGTTTATACCCAAAGTCCCCAACAAGTCTTCTTGGGAGACACAAAAGTTTATGCCTGTTCTCCTCCAGCTTGTCCCTTCCCCACTCTGATGTCCATGCAAGGGCAACCTGAGCACCCTATCGAGCTATGGATGCCCCTGTTCACAGCAGGGGAGTTGGACTAGATGGCCTTTAAAAGCCCATTCTGACTCAAAGGGACTGTTACACCGTTCAGCTCTCAGGAACTTGTGAAACCAGCAGCATAAGCACCAAAAATACTGAAGAACCTTCTGGAGGTTCCTATTTACCCCATCGATCCCCTCACCCCTGCAGTGAGCCCATCCACACCTGCCCTTATAGGGCCAGCAGGGCAGTCTTGTCCTTTGGCTCACCTTCAGCTCTGTCTTCTCCCTGAGGACAGGGGTATGAATTAGTTCTGCAATTCCAGGCAGACCATAAGAAGCCTTGAAGCTGGATGCTGAAGTATGTAGGAAGAATGTATATATATTTAGTAAATGGTCATGAAAAAAATAACATCAGAAAACAGAGAACGGAATAAAAAATACATTCTGGAGAAGACTGTGTATTTTTGTTGTATTTATAATACAGTAAATCTCTATTTGAAGGGATCATTTGATTTAGGTAGGACAAATTTCACCACATTCATTCTCTGAGAGAAAGGCTGAGGTTAAAAGGCTGATGCTCAGGTGCCCATTCCATGCTACCCAGAACAAAACAACTGGAGGTGAAAACTGAACCCAGCTTTCCCCAGGGGGGATTTTACAAAATAACACAATTCTTACACTCATCCCAGCAAAGCTCTGGAGAAAATGGGATTTAACAGATGTAGCCTTCCAATGGAGGGAGGAAACACAGCATGCTGAATACCTGGAAGTATCTAAATGAGAAGTCAGAGCAAATGCTGGCCAATGAGAATTGTTTGTTGCAGCTTCACCATCATCCCTGATTGAGAAGGGAATGAACCAGAATTGCTGCTGTCAGTAACACCAAAGAAAAAAAAAAAAAAACCACAACAAAAACACTGGATAAATTAAACTTAGGAAAAAGAGGCTGAAAATCATTGGGGGGTTGCTGAGGGTTTCTATTTCTTGAGAGACATAACATTGCCAAAAGAATCCTCGGGGCTGTAGCTTCCCCCACTGTAAAATAGGCACAAACCATCAGGTTAATGAAATTTCATTTAATCTTAGGCACTGCTTCAAGTTCAGCATCTGCTGTGGACACACAATGAGTATGACAGTATGGCAGAACTTCAGCCTGAGCTCATTTTGAGCATCTCAGGCCGTGCACAAAACACACGGCAGGAAAACACCTGAACGCTTAGCATCCAGGGTGGAACCTTGCAATTGCACAGATTGCAGTAAATATGTGTTTGTGTTATATTATAATTGCCCAGCTTTTAAATTAAACAGCACAACAATTAGCACGTGGCTGTTCTCCATGCACTTTAAACATCCTTCACATCACTAAGCGCTTTACATGGGAAATTCTTACACCTTTGTCTGAACAGATTTAAAGCAATCTGCCCCAAGTCTTTCCAAGCTTCTTACATCTTCAGGCACTACCTTCATTCTTTCACTGATTCCTGGGGAAATTCAAAGCTTGGGCTCATTCAAGCTCACTTTTCCTTCTGTAGAGAAAAAAGTTTTCCCTAATGAGTTCATACTGTGGGATCCATCCCTGCAGAAGTTGGGCTACCTTTAAAATATTGTTCAGGTAAGTTATAAAAAATGAAGATCTATTCATTTCTAAAGCCTGACTAGGAAGTTCCAAATTTAAGAGCATTAAAAGGGCAAGAGGCTGGGAGAAAGGGCAGAGAGAGTAAAGCACACTATGTGGCTTTCGGTACCTTTTTTTCCTCTTCTGTCAGAAGCCTTGGGTCCCAGACCAGTGTCCCACTTCTAACCCATCAGGTAGAGCACAGCAGAGACCTCGTCCAGCCACTTGGTCACAGCATGCTGTTACCTAAGGCAGCCAAAAGTTCAGTGACTGCCTGTGGTTTCAAATCCCAGAACCCATAAAGCACAAATACAGGTTCTCTATGTGAGGCTGTGACCTCTCTGCTCACCAATAAAACATGCCCAAAGTCATAATAAACAAAGCATTACGATTCAGGGTGGCAAGGCATAAACCAGTCATACGTATTTTCTCCCTGGCCACAAGCAAATCTTTGCCTTTACCAAAAACTACCTCGGTGCACTAAGTTAGCAAAACAATTCTGATTACAACATAGGTTAAAAAAAATAAAGTCAAATAAACTTAACCTAAGGTTTCTCATGGGATGTTTTATGTTCTTGTTGTTGCAGAGCAGAATAAGGGCCAGAACAAACACAGAAGGGACACAAGTGTGATAATATAATGATACCTTTTATTAGCTCAAAGAAGAAAAAAGAATAACAGAGCTTCGCATATATCAAAGGTCCTTTTTCTTCACTTTCAGGATGCAGAAAGGGAAAAACCACAGTTTGTGTATTCCTGACAATACTCATCTTGTTAGCAGCACGAACTCACGTTGCAAGCTTTTCATTTCTCTGGATAGCCTGCAAAGGGGAGGAAGGGGAAAAAAAGGAGTTGCTTTGTAGGAACCGAAGGAACTGACATCTGGTTTTACAACAATAAAATTTTTCAGGTCATACTTAACAGCATGAATAATAAACTGAAAAGAGTTGCTGGCTACTTTTGGTGTAACAGTGTGGTAACCTTGTGAGGCTGTTGTCCATGAGCTGCCTACAGAGCTGCAGCAGAGCACACAGGGAAGAAGCAGGGACAGACTGACAGGAAATAGTCATGCGGGACATGAAGGTGCTGACATCACAGCCAAACAAAGACATGTGCCGCTGTCTGTCTTCAAAGTACAAGGTGAAGAAGTTGGAGAAACAAACAAAAACATACAAAACATACAAAAAAAAAAAAAAAAAAAACCAAAACCCTCCAGCAAAGCCAAGGAAAAGCAGCAGCACTCAGGAGATGAACCTGTGGATAAAAGAGATGTGCTGGCAGCCCGCTGGCTGCTGGCTGCTACCAGGTGCAGCAGAGTTGATGCAGTGGATTAATGATTTCTTTTCCATCCTCTTACATCTTTGTCAGCCCCTGCCACCATTTATTACAGCATCCTTACTTTGCTACTCAGGCTGACAGAAGGGGAATAAACTTTAGCCTGCAGGCGTTTTCAGAAGAAATTATCTTTTCCCCAGGAATGGAATCCTAGATGTGGTAATAGCTATATCTCCCAACAGTTCATGACACTTGTAGCAGATACTTTTTCCCTGGGTATTTCATATATGCCCACCTACACGTAGACAGATCCGTTCTACTGCGAACATCTGTTTTTCAACTGTCAGATAGTATTTTAGAGTGTTAGGCTGAAAAAATATATTAAAAGATCTATCACTTACATTGATTTCAAAGCATTAAATTTTGACATCTTTGGTGCGGACAGACCAAGAAGCTTAAAACAGATTTATCATATGAGAAATAAAGTCCATTTCACCCTTTCAAATGGGATCTCAAGAACTTCCTCACTGGCATATTTTTTCAGTTGACTACGACAACAAAGGGGTCTAATAAGATTTAAAGTGATTGGAAAGGAGGAGAAATCTCTAAAGGAGATTTCAGGACATAGGCAAAGCGAGATGGAGAGAGGGACCTTTCCTATCATTTAGCTCTCTTGTTAATACCCTCCCACCTTCACTTAGTGCAAACCTTGCGTCCAGTCACTTGACTTCCCTCAGTATTTGTGTGTATTTACATATAGCAGAAATGCAGTAAGAGGAAGCATGAGGAGCCTAATGCAAGACTGGGAGGCAGCCAGCACAATACTGGTGGAACAAGTGAGAAATTGTCAGCTGAGCAGCTCCTTCAAAAGCTGGGGATGGATGCTGCAAACATCTGAAAGGACAAAGAGGAAGGGAGATCAGCACAACGTAGTGACTGCCAAGGCTCATAGAAAAGTCCCCACCTTACAGATAACTGGTTTGGGGCTGCAGCATTGGCTTTTGACCTCACATCTATGTTAAGCAATGCTGATGAAATATGATGCATTTTCATAATTTTCTTTCTCCTCTTTCCCCCCATGCATTACTCTGCAGCAGAGGCATAAAAGAAAAAGGACAGAAATAGGTACTTCTAGAAGGAGCAGTCACTGTGCTCCTAGTATGCAAGGCATCACTGGAGGAAGCCAAAGCACCAGAATGTCCCACCCCAGCAGGGCTGTGCACCACCATGCTGAAATCCAGCACCAGGCCCCATCCCGCTGAGCTCCAGCATGCTGGGATGAACCTTGATGAATTATAAAAGCAGCTCCAGAGAATTTGGGAAAGCTCCACAGCATCACCTGGACCAGGATGCATCTACATGTTCTCAAAGGAGGAAAATTTGCTGATGTTAGGTGAGCCTTTGTTGATTCAGAGATACTCAGATGTGAGCAGGACGAGCGCCCACAGACTGAGAGCCAGCATTTACAGTGTGCCTTCTGGTGCAGGCCAGGGCAGGCAGAGAGGGAGAATAGGACATGGGGTTGACCACCTCTATCATCCCAACAGCTTTGTGACAGCAGCCAGCAGAGGGGACAGAACAGACCAAAGAACTTTTGCTTTCTTCCTGATTGCTCTTCTGCATTTCTGTTGCTCTCCTTCCAACCACTGAGCAAGCTACTGTTGGTTGTGGTAAAACACCAAATAAAAATTAGATCTTTTCAGGGTTATTTTAATGAATTGCACAGTTTTCATTAAAGATATACTCTGCCACTAAGGCAAGCATGAAAAAGATGGCCTCTTGCGGAAGAATTACCACTGGTACACGAATACCCCAAGAACGCCAGGTTTCAAAGTACCTGCTTTAGAGATAGTCAGCACGTGGCAAACTTCATGGGGCACAGACCACAGACATACTTTCTTTAACTTTTTTGCCACAGCCAGCTTCACAGGACAAATGTTTCTGAAGACAAGGATGTTGCTTAGATTAGTCTGTCAGCAGCAGCTTTTGGAATTGCACTTTACCTAGGCCTAAACATAAACGTTGTTACTCTTTACAGAAAACAGATTGGCAAATAAGGGGAAACAGTTTCATTACCAGGTTTTGCCTTTTTTCCCCTCTCTATCATGAAAGATACCAAATGTGTCAAGAATCTAGTTTGCCTGTCCTCACATTGCTGCATTTGTGAAAGACGTACCCCACTTAGATGACAGCCAAGATTGACCTTGATCCAGGAAATTCAAAAAGAAAGGAAAATATGAGTGATCTATACCACTATTTATTGTAGCAGCTCTGGGTCATTCCACAGGTCAAATATTTGCTTTATTGGATTATCAGTGAACACATGTATGCGTCTCACACACACACTGAGCAGCTTCTTGTCTCTTTCGCTCTGGCTTATGGGCTAGATGTCAAGAACACTCCCCTTCTTTCCCATGGCAGAGCATGGACAGACAGCTTTGCCCCAGCATCCAAGTAGCCCTACGTTCCTCATCATGCTCCATCCAATGGGATCCTATTAACTGCAACAGCAGCTTCGTTCCCCTTGCAGCAATACACAGGGGTAACTGGACACCAGTCACCACCCCAGCTATGAAAATCAAAGACAAACCTCCCCTCCCTGGAAGGAGTAGATGCCCTAAATCTCTGTCACTAGCACAGCTCTTTAAGAGCACAGTAATTCTCCACCAAATTGAATCTTCTCTGACAATTGGCAGCACATCAGAGACAATTCACAGGCATATTTTTTCCCCTTTCCTAACAGGAAATAGGTCTTGTGTTACATTTACAGTGACCTGGAGCTCTGAGGGCAGAGTCATATCTCACCTAAACAAACAGACAGTATTTCTTCCCCGATTAAGGCAGATGGGCTGAAAGAGAGAAGCGCTGTGGCCAGCTGCCCGCAGCAGCCCTGCAGGTGTCAACAAGGTGCAAACCTGCAAACACCAACACAAACATCCCAGACACGAACAGCACTTCAGAAGGTTTGGATCGTAGTTTTCATTATAACTAAGTGATTATTTTACCATTTCCCATGGACTTCTGTGTGGTTCGGACCGGGGTTTCACCACTCAAGCCATGCTGGTATGGTAAAGGATGTTTAATGTTCCTGCTTATGCTAAACCCCTGCTTGGAGTCTGTGGAATTTTCCCAGGAGGTTCCCACTTACCTCTGTGGAGACAGGGAGATCATCCCAGGCTCCATTTGTGAGATAGGTAAACTTGAAACTGTGAAATGGCTCCGAGGGACAATAGCTTGCAACAGCTGTCACAACTGTTCAATAGAGAACCTTCAGAAATTATAAATTACACGTTCTTGCTTGTAAGACAAATAGCATTCAGACACCATTTCATTTGGATTTCCCCCCAAATAGAGTACTGTATCTTTTGCCCATAAGCAATGCCCCATTTAGTCCTTGAAAACTCAGAGAAACAAGTGAACCCTGGTGGGGAAATCTACTGATTTCGAAACTCCATAGCATACACGCATCACACTAAATATGCACATAAAAAGCAGAAGTGAGAAGTCCAGTTTCACTCCCATACACTCAAAACATCCAAGGCACCATAAAAATCTGCACCCTTCACAAAAATCTGTTTGTTTCATAAATATCTGCACGCTTCAGCTGCTTGCAGGCCATGTACCACCAAAAACCTGACTCAGCTCAGCAGCACCCACTTCCCTGACACACAGGAGCTTTGCATTAGATCCTTGGTTTCCACCAGTGCACAAACTTCAGAGCTGAAGGCAATAAGTCTCTCAACCTCACAGATTTTCATTTTTGCCAGACACCATGAAGAAGCAAAAACTCTGCAGCTTCTCTCCTGCAGGTCTTTGCCCCTGTGGTAATAAGGGAGTCAGGCAACAGCTGAAAGCAGAGAAAAAGCGTATACTGGACTTTTGAGAGTCAGCAAAAGCCTAGCTTTTTGGCAAAAAAAAAACCAAACCCAAAACACAAACAAAGCCACAGGATAGTGGAAGGAGAGGAGAAATCCAAAGTGGGATAAATGTGTTTAGCAGAAGATATTCTCTTAGGGAGCAGCAGAGCGACAGGCGAGGGAGCAATACTGCTGGAATGACTTGTTTTAAGCTGTTGTTTTGGCTTTGTCAACGCAACCACAAGTCTGATCACGTTAAGAACAGACCTCTCTCTCTCTGGCTATTTCCAGGAATCAGCCATCACCAGCTGACAGGAGAACAGCCTCAGCACTGTGGCAGGCCAGTCTCAGTAGGTCTGAGGTTCTTGGTTCATTATTTTTGCAAGGGAAACAGCTGTTGACCTTAGGATTTGCAGTGCAACTCATTGTCATGGCACTGAATGGAGGTATTTAGGATGATCATATCTGTTTACAGTAACAGTTACGAAACATCCCCTACGTGTTTCACTGTTAGGTGGAAAAGCAGTGTGCCAGTCAGACGTCACTGCTGCTCATCCAGATGCTCCACAACCACTCCCTTCAATGCATCTCCTAGTCCAGTACTGAACTTGGGAAAACAGTCACATTTCAACCCCTTCAAACTACTTCAGGGGCCCCCAAAAACTCCTGCTGAAGCTCAGAGTGAAACCCTATGCCAGCCTCAAACAAGTGAGAATTTTCTGTGACTGTGTCCTGTGGTTTCAGCTGGTTTTGCAATTAAGTTTGCGTCCTACTTTCATTCTGAATTTCAGCTGATGCCATCTTCAGCTCAGACAAATCAGAGGCTTAAAGCGAAACTCAAGGCCATATCAATCTCTCCTCTGAGCTAACTGTTGCCCTACTCTAGTTTTCCTCCTCCTTTTATTCTCTTTCCCTTCTCATTCAGAGCAAACCCTCCTGTAAGTCCCTGCAGTTTGCTTTTGGAGCTACCTCCTGAGGACATGGAGACAGCTGCAAGCTTCTCCTTTCACGTGCATGCTGAGCATTGAGCATTGAGCAAAGCATCCAGCTTTGCTTCCAGCCCTTATGCGTTTCTGAGAATAAAAAGGCACTGTGCTCCCTGCCGAAGGACCTTACCAGCCATGAGTCCCAGAACCAGCAGTGGGCTGGCTGCCCCACCAGCTCAGGCTGCCCACAGCCCATCCAACCTGGCCATGAGCACCACAAGGGATGGGGCACCCACAGCCTCAGGCAGCAGTGCCAGGGCCTCACTGTCCTCTGGTGAAAAAAGAGTTTCCTCACATCTAACCTAAATCTCTCTTATTTTAAAACCATTCCCCCTTGTTTAATCGCTATCATCCATGCAAAAAGTCACTCTGTCACCTGTTTATAAACTCCCTTCAGGCACTGAAAGGCTGCAGCGCGGTCTCCCCAGAACATTCTCTTCTCCAGGCTGAAGAAGGCCAACTCACAGCCTGTCTTCACAGGAGAGATATGAAAAGCAGTAAAGATAAACAAGCATTAAAATGAAAGAGAGTGGTCAAGTGCATGCTGAAGGGCTTCAGAGCTTTCCAGGAGTCCAAAGCCACAAAGCTGAAATCTGGCCTAACGTTGACAAAGCAGGGGTCACGAGAGGAGGCCGCACGCTCGTGCCGAAGTTATGCAGATGCAGTTATGTGCTTTTGTTTTCACAGTTAAACGTGTAGCCTCCATCTGTGTAAACAAGGAGCAAAGCAAGCTGACATTGCAGGGAAAATACAGTAGAGAGAAAGAGAGCTGAGCAGGTCTTGGCTACAGAGCAAAGAAACTCAATGGGATTAGGGCTCCAACTCAGATGTGACCTCATCCTCCAAAGCACACGAAGGAAGAGAACAAACACCCTGCAAAAGGAGGAGAAAGAGGAAAGACCCTGAAAGGTACCAGCTAGGCCAGCAGCACGACCTGTGAGAACTCAATTGGATTTTAATGCGGTGGGCAGCATGCCCAGAACTCCAGTAATGCTCTGTGTTGTACGCAGTGTTTCAGAGCTCTGCCTTCAGGGTCCAGAGCCATCACAGCTGGAGGGAAAGCTCTGCAGGAACCCCACACTGCGCAGCCAGTAAATAAATAAACCTCAGTGCCTTCACATATTTGTAGGGGTTTTGTTATTAATGGTTAGGTGCACTAAAAAACTAGCAAAAGCCACTAAGGTCCTCAGTTATATTTCTTCCATGCAATCAGTACTCATTATATATCAGCATTTCAGGGTTGGACAAGACAACCTCCACTCTGTGACTACCTTTCTAGAAATACATCAGCTTCTCATCTGCTGTCTCCCATCCTGCCTTGTTTTCTCTTAGCCAATATTCTCTATCACTTTCTTCCTTCTCCTATGAGTTTTACAGTGACTTTCTCCTTTCAGGACAGTTTCATACACATGTTATCTGCTAGATAAAACACTGAACGTGTTCATTTGACATTGTAATATGATAGAAAGCACAACAGTGACAGCAGAACAGCAAGAGTCCTAAGCTGTAGCAAGTAAGGATTTGCTCAAATGCAACAGCCATAGGAACAAAAACAAAGGAAACAAGCTGCTTACCTTCAGAAGGCCTTGGGTATAAAGGGAGCAATATACCCTTGCCTTCACTATCAACCCTTAAATCAGGTCTTCTAACCCTTAAATGGATCCTAGCTCCACCCCCTCCAGTCACTGCATTACAGTGCATGCAGCTGAGCTTTCCTGGGTTGGCCCTGCCTTCCCACCCGCCAGGTGCTCAATCACTGCTTCAAGCTGTGAATCGGCATTTTTGCTACAGACAGCCACAGAAAGCACACCATGCCTCAATAAAAACTTTTCCTTAAACTTCCGACAACCATAACAGCTTGCCCAACTAATGTGGTTCTTAAAGAAGTGATTAAAAGAGAAATCAGATTATCGAATCCTGGGAAATCCAAGAGCACGTCGGGATCTGCTTAGACTGCAGGGCACGAGTGCTGCACCACAGGTCTGGAGCGCCTCTTTCCTAGCTGCAAGCATGGGGTCATGTGTGGCTTTCATTTTTTTAAAGCTATTAGGCAACAACAGATGAAAAAAAGACTTCCCCTTACCCATATAGACATACACCACTCTAATCAGACCAAAACCAGACAGTGTGGGTAGCCTGCAAGGCCAGCTACATTCTGGGCTGCACTAAAAGAGGAGTGGCCAGAGGGAGAGGATTGCCCACCTCTTCTCAGCTGGTGAGGCACCATCTAAAATTCTGTGTCCAGGCCTGGGGCCCCCAGTACAGGGAGGACATGGAGATCTTGGAGCAGGTCCAGATCTGGGCACCTCTCCTATGAGAAAAGGTTGAGAGAACTAGGCTTGTTTAGCTTGGAGAAGGCTCCAGGAAGATCTTGTTGTGCCCTTTTGATATTTGAAACGAATGTATAAACAGGAGGGAGAGCAACTGTTTACAAGGGTGGATAGTGATAGGACAAGGGAAAATGGTTTTAAATTGAGACAGGGGAGGCTTAGGTTAGATATTAGGAGGAAGTTCTTCACCCAGAGGGTGGTGATGCAGTGGAACAGATTGCCTGAGGAGGTTGTGGATGCCCCAGCCCTGGAGGCATTCAAGGCCAGGCTGGACGTGGCTCTGGGCAGCCTGGTCTGCTGGTTGGTGACCCTGCACATAGCAGGGGGTTGGAACTGATGATCATTGTGGTCCTTTTCAACCCAGGCCATTCTGTGATTCGGTTCTACAAACAATGAATAACAGCAGTGATTTATGTGACCAATCTGGTACAGGCAATATGCAAGGCATAAGTAATATCCCAATGTTGTCATCTCTCTTGTCATACTATTAATAACAATCAAGAATTCAGTAGGTTCCTCTCTCATATCCCAGTACAGAATATTTGCATAAAGAAAGCACATAAAAGTAATTGAACAAATATGCTCATAGACTGCATACTACGAGAGTTTAAGCAAGCTATGGGTCTATATTTGTACTCTTATCCTTTTACCTGTGTCCACAAAACCCAGAAACACCAAAGAAGCAGTTTCAGTGAAAAATCAAGTCACTTCTGAAAACTTGGAAGTCGGAATGAGATGGCGTTTCACACTTCACAAATACGAGGGGTTTGTGTTGCCAGCATACGTCTGCAAAGAACCAGCCATGTGCTCCGTTCTTTTTATACCTCTGAGCTGTGTAAACGCCTCAAAACTGGAGGGCACACGTCACTTACACTGACGTGCAAATCATTACTGCTTTGTCTGCCAGGAAATCTGTGTAAACCAATGCTGAGTACAGGTTCATTCTATCGACATTTTCACCAACGAGTAAATTGGAAGGTTGCATTGCTGACATACCAGATGTTATGCAAACTGCTTTTCAAACCAAGGTTTCCATTTATCCCTACAAATACATAAATTAGACACCAATGGTGTATAAATGTATTTTATTTAAATATGGTAAATCACCCATTTACATACATGCAACAAAAACTACTGTGTGTAAACTCTACACCTCACACAGTGTCAAAACTTCCTTTTTCACCCAGTACTTTTCATTTTCCTGAAAATAATGTCATCTGTGTAACTGTTTTCCCCCAAGACCAACTGTTCTTAGGAGTAAGAACATTATATGGAAGCCTGCATGCCTGAATTAGCACATGGCATTATCAATGGGAGCTGAGCACCCAAGTGGGAGTGAGGCTGCCAAGTATCTTGAAAGATAAGAAGTTATGTGTGTACAAGACTCGTTCAGTACGTGCCAACTTTAGGCACACCCAAGCTTTTAATGTGGATTGGTTCCAATTTTGATGTAGTCTTGGGGTACTTTGACCCATCTCTAATAACAGAAATAAACAAAACACTACTTGTCCAATGAGACTGTTATTTTGAACTGGTTCTCCTTTCATAGTGATGCTGATCAGGACTGACCTCATACTTCCAGTCTCAAAGAAGCACATGGAAGCACAGAGAAGGGAAGCATAAAAGTTAACCTTACTGTGCTTCATTAGTCTCAAGACTAACAGAGGGTAGGGCCGACTCCAGCTAAGCTTACAAATACCTTCAAGTATCTCAGCTGCATTAGTGCACATACAGTCAACAAATGAAGAGTTGAAAAGAGCATTGCAGAGAAATGGCAAAAGAACAAACAGAGAAGAAATGCTCACCTATATCCAAAAATTAGGTGCACAATGAAAAGCTCTACAGAGGAGGGATCCCCAGAAAAAGATCCTTCCCTAGTGGTAGTCAGCCCTTAAATGGGGTCTAGGAGAGGTGGAACGTGTTCCACCCCTTTTGGTCACACAGCAGAATTGCCTTCACCTGTGCCCTCACAGCTCACCCAGTCCTTGCCTCAGTGATCAGTAGTGGTTCAGGCCGTGACTCAACAGTTACCATACACTGTAGGCACAGAAAAGGTGTTCAGTCCTTGCTCATCCAGGTCTCCCACCACGATCTTATCTCTAGGTGTGCCTTGTAGTGCCAGTGAGTTCTTGCCATATTTGCAATGTGTGAATCTATTCTGGTATAAAGCAGGCAAACCAGATTCATTTCCCAAATGTCTAGATGCAGAGAAATGAAACTTCTTGGAATGACAACGATGCCTTCTGCCAGTTGTCTCATCTCCTAATCAAAGTAATGTCATAACACATCAGCTTTTCTGCAGTACTTTATTTGCATTCAATACGCAGATGCAGAATGTTTTCAATACACTCCAGAAAACTCCTCCAAGCTGGAAGAAGCCTTGATCAATTCAGAGCCTTCTCAACCAGCTGAGACACAGGACTGTGTCTTTCCCACTTTATAATTCTTCACTGAGTGCTCAGACTGAAATTGTTTCATAACCACATGAATTTGGAGTTTTCATTTCACCCTTGGAAGAAATGTAGAGTCTGGCACGGTGACAAGTATAACAGTGTGTAAAAGCACAATTAACTGGTGCTCCCACCCCATTTTTTTACATTTCTGAGGAAGCTCTGAGATTTCAGAGTGATTGTTTTCACTTCAGAGCCAGCAGCACACGGTCCCTTCACTTCATCAGCTGGGCACAGGCATCAGCTCCTGTCCACAGCTGTGCCCCGGCAGCGGGCTTCCTAACCAAGAGAGGAAGGGAGAAAAAAGTCAAAACGGAGTTACATGTGGAACAAACACTATTAGACATAATAAAAACACCACAGCCCCACTTTGGAACTGTGAAAGCGAGGTACCTGAGTGACAGGGAGAGCACGGCTGCACCTCACAGCTCATTTCAGATGTGTGCAACTCCTGGAGCCCAGCTCGGACTGCTGGGTCAAGTAGAATGAGATGAAGAGCGTGCTCCTATATTTTTTCCACTGGGAAACACCAACTTTGAAACTCTTCACGGAAATGTATTAGATGGTGCTTTATCCAGTTGCTAAAAAATTAAAAAAAAAAAAAACAAAAAAAAAAAAAATCAGAAAAAAAAATCTCAAAGCTGCAGAAACATTTTCAGATTTTGGGCAAATTATTTTTTTCTTTGTATAAGCAACTTTTCACTTCAAAATCTGAATTTGTTTATCCATAAACATTAAGGACCCCAGAGAATAAAGATCAAACACAAACTTTTGATAGGATTGGGTTAGAGTATCTCAGAAGATTTCAGCATCTGGTTTGCCAAGTATTTTGAGATCCTGAATTCTCAATTCATCGTGGTAAAAGAAAGATGGGTGAAAAGAAAATGGTTTCAAACACATCACACTGATATCTCAGCAGTGAAAATTTCTATGAACTTTTGTATCTTTTTCACTTTCCAAAGGTGACTTTGTTAGAGCAGCATTAAATGTAAGTGCTCTCAGAATACTGCCCTTCTATCTGCCTGATTTGTTGTATGAGGGTCAGACTTCATGGCTTCAGAATGAAGGAGCCCTTTTAGTAGTTTAAGGATGTCAGATGAGCAAGGCAGAGGTTATCTGTGCTGAACCTGGATGCTGCATCCAACCACTGCTATGAACGTGGCTCCATGGTGGCTCTGGTTTGCTGCCACTTGCATCCAAGTGACAGCATGTGGAACATCTCACCTTGCTCCTGATGACAGCAGACCCTCCCAGCTCTGTGTCCTCTTCCAATATATCTAAACAATGCTCTGTTCTCCCTTTCTTCACCCTTTTACTGCCCTTTCTTGGCAGCTACAGGCAGATATCTCACCAACTAGTGCTACTGCAGGCGAGAGGTGCTTTAAGGCCCTAGTAGTCTTGAGGCAAAACACAACCCCAGAGTTTATCTGTCTTAAATTCTCCTGAAGTTTGTTTTAGATACCACTGGCTTCTAGGGGAAAATAATTTAAACTGATACCAAGCAGGCTGCCACTTCAGAACCGCCTTCCCTGAGATCACGGATGGCACGAGGCACCAGGCAGGTTTCAGATTTCCAGCAGCAGTCAATAGCACTACGTATGGTTTTCCCTTACCACCAACACCATAAAGACATTCTGCCAGACACAATCATCTCTAACCAGCCTGGCAACCCAGAAGCTATCCTAAGCACTTGGTTCGAAGAGCCTGGCTGCAAAAAGAGGAACAGCCAGCTGCAGGAACGGATAAAATTGCATTGAAAAGCAGAACAAAACAACGCCATGCCAAGGCTTTGATAACTCTTTTTCACAAGCCCACAGCCAGCTCTGTGCAGGGCTTAAAGACCATTGAAATAAATAAATAGAGAAGTAAAAGTATTCCGCCACTCCTAACAGTTGCAGTAGGCACGGATTTAAAGCACTGCACACTTGATACCCACAGGAAAGGGATGGGGATGGGGTGGGTTTTATGTCATGAGGTTTTGTTCTGTAGATTCTGACTTTCTTTCTTTTTTTTTTTTTAATCCATTGTTCATTTTTAATGGAGTTATACCAAAACACCCTCAAGATCTGCAGTGGTTTGCACCTGTGGTTAGGAGGCCAAATAGTAGCATGTTTTGTTTTCCATGTAGCATTAGAGATGAGAGGGCAAGATCATGGCTTGGTTTTACAAGACTTGGAGGGGCACTTAGGGCCCATAGAGCCCCTGTTTGGCTGCCTAAAGCCTCCTCAGGTTATGAAGTAACGTGGAAGGCTTGTAATAACAGCTGGTGACCAACACATATGTACTTTTTTCATTAACCACTTTAAAGTTACTTCAAATTCTATAAGGTTTTTACTTAAAATATAAAGAAATATTAAATTAAGACAAACAATTACATGCAAAAAAAGGAGGTAGAACTTCTCATGCGACCAAAGAAGCAAGGCAGACAGCTTTTCAGTTCACACGCTTCCTAAAGACAGTTTGTTTTGGATACACTCAAACAACCTTTACAAATATTTTTGCTAAATGTTTTTAGAATTGTCAGAAAACAAAAATAGTCCATTATTCACACAGCTTTGCTCGTAAGTTCCATGATTACAAAGGACACAACTCACATGTCCTGCAACAGCTGTATTCCATCTAATTCACCTAGTTCAGCTTTGGTTTCCTATTGGTTTGGCAACCCTGAAGGTCCAGAATATGTTGTGGATAACATTAGGCACGAGAACACAGGTAGAGTTAAGGCTGCCTGAAAACAGCCTTGAATTCAAAGAAATTTTCCATCTGCTGCTGCCCTTCCAGGTATAGTGCCACTCTACTCTTCCTCTTCCTCCCCTTCCACCAAGAATTGTGTTCAAACGGCAGATGGGCTCTGCAAATGGCAATGAAATGCACACGTTCCATATGCATCACAGTGCTGCTAAGGAATAAGGCAGGACTGATACCAGATGAAGGGAAAGAGAAGTGCACCAAGGCAAAAAACCTCCTTGGTGTGATGGAGTGATGAGTCAACTGACTCCTCAGAAAGACAGCAATGAGATGAGATGCTCTGGTGTCAAGAGGAGATATGATTCACAGCAAAATTCACATGAAATATGAGCCCAGGACCCAGTGTTCCCTGCCATCTCTGGGGATGACAGAGTGCTCACGAGGGTTTCACCAGGAGGAAACTCAGTTTGATGTATGTGGTCACCTCTTTCCTGGAATGCATGGCTGTCATTCATCAGGAAAAGAAGAGGAACTAAATGTGACTATACAAAATCTGTGCTTTCTCGTAAACCTTTTATGCAGTTGTGTATTTAAATCCAAACTCAGCTGTGGAGCTTGCTTTGTGACTTACGTTCAGTATCTGTGACCATCACTGTTTGGTCCCAGACCCCTCCTTTGCAATGATGACTGCTGTAATACTGAAGGCTGAATCACGCTCTGCCCAAGGAGCTCAGTACCTAAATGCAGGGCAAGAGAGAGAGAGAAAGAAACAAGCAAGAAATAAGAGAGATCTGTGAGACAATCATGGGAAGCAGTAATCTCAGAACATCATGCTCCCCAGCACTGACAACCCCTTCTATAAGCATCACGGCAAAGGAAAAGTTTCATTCTCTTACACAAAAAATAATCTATATTTTGAGTGTTTTGTTATAAATTTGTTTTGATCATTCATGTGATCTCTGAGTTGAGAACAAACATAGGTTATCTTAACATACAAATAACTCATAGGATATTTATCTTCCGGCTTGTTCTCCCAAGCAATTTTATAATACACACACACACACATATTTAATTATATGCTTTAAATGCACTGGCATTCATGCTGTGCCTGATCCTCATTATGAAAATACATCTTCTGGGTAGAATGGATGTTTTTATAAGACAGAGTTTTTGGTTATGGACATGATGTTCTAACTGTTTTTAGCTTGTGAGGTTACAAGTCTGCGCTGTATCTGCATTAGGAAGAAAGATCTTTCATATATGAAAATAAAGTTGACAAAGAAACATTAGATGATCTCTCAGATCATCCAGCTCTCAGCTGTACTTGGTGGAAATAATCCAAATAATGTCAGTAGAGGCAAGTACTAAATATAGACTGATGGTCTGGAGGTACTGGTATATTTGATTTACACTGCAGAACTGTAACTTTTGAAGTTCTTTGAGATACTTGGATGCAAAGTCCAGTTAAAGTGCAGGCTTTGTGTCTCTGTCTGTCACTACAAGACTGTGTGACTCAGTCTGTGTTCCCATACACAGGAAGGACAGATAGACTGGCCACAGAGGAAGGGGAGAGTTTAATCCATTCACCACTATTCTCCTCCAAGCAGAGAGTGGAATGAAGGGGGTGGAAGCAAGGCCAACCTCAGCTCAGCTTGCTGGCAAGAGCAGCTTAGGCTGTGTGGGGTAGGAGAAGGGAAGGCAAAGAGGCCTCCTGAGGTTTAATGGCCAGCAGCAAAAAAGTGGCCTCCCTCAAACTGGAGGAAGCAGGGAGGAGTGTGATTCCAAGAGGTACCGAATTTCCTGCTCAATTTAGCCAAAGGCTGATGCAGTTTGCACGCTGCATACTGCCCTGGGAGATGCCTGTGATCGTAACTTCATGCAGAGAGATACAAAGGCACCTGGTATTTCAAAACAAAGGTCTGTAGGCAGGTATAGATCTGAAACTGATTCTTAAGCTCCATCCCCATATGGGAGATTTTTGTCCACCCTCCAAAACCTGTAGCTCAGTGCGCAGAGCTGTTTGCCACTAGGTCACTTGTACAAAATCTGTCATGAATAAAGTGTTTACTACTTAATAACAAGAGTTTGGTGGCTGACATTAGCTGCCTGCTGCATTGATTCAGACCCCACTGGGACACACTTTAAAAACCTACGTAAAAACCTCCCTGCTCCACAAGACCTACCAGCACAGCAGCCCACATGCAGTGCCAGCAGTACCACCAGCGTTGCCCAAAGCAGGCTAGGAAAGGATTGTCTGACCACTGCTTCCCTGAGGACCTCCAGGGACATTAGATGTATCTCATGAGCTTCTCAATCAGCAAAAACTGGAACAAAAACAAATAAAACAGTTGGTGGTCTCAACAGTGTTTCTTGAGGGCAGTCACCCATGTTACAAAAGCTTTCCTTGTGATGGGCACTAATTGTTCCCCCTTGTTAATGCTCTTAGCAAAGAAGTCAGCAATGAAATTGCAATGGAGGGTAAAGGTCAGGCAGACAGAAGTATTTGGGTTCCTTGCCTCATACAAAAGGAGCCTGAACTTCCACTGCGACCAATGTGAACGTTGATGCCGGTGTAGCAACCAGGACCTGACACACCTGGCCCACATTTAATTACTGCAGTGATTGTCAAAATGTTGTTGCTGTTTGAAATTTGTCTGCAAAGGAGGGGAAAACAAGCATCTCCAGATGTTTGCTCAGAGCTTTTGTGGAACACTCAGCTCCCCTGGAAGCATTCATGTCAGTCAGAGAGAAAGAACTGAAAGTCTGCCTTCCAACTCTGAAACCTCCAAAAATTGGCCAAAATGGGTAGTTGTGAATCTTGGCCTGTGTATCCATGTCACCCTGTGTACCAGCTCTGATGGCAGGACCTCTCTCAACTGATGGCAGGACCTCTCTCAACTCATGCTAGTCACCTCAATGTCAATCTCTAGTCCGAGCTGCTCAGTGTGGGGAGGCATCTCTCCACTGATCGAGATGAATGCTTCACTCGGATCTGAAGCTTCAGGCTTCAGCCACACAGTTGTCAGGTCAGAGTTAGAGAGCAGTACGGGTCCTTTGTTGTATGGCTGCAACAGGACCCCCAGCTTTGCTTCTCCCCTTACACTGTGTGTTTCCAAGCCAAGTAATCCTAATGTGTCAAATCACTGCTAGTATTTATTCCTGGTCCTTTTATACTGCCTTTTCATAGGGGTTCAGCTGTAGTTTTCCTGTTAATTAGACCCATCTATACCAGAGCTTGTATTAGACCAAAGCAAACACAAGCCAAAATTTAATTTGTAAAACAAACATCAATGTTATCAATAGGCAGCAGGCTGAAAGAGGTACAACCCCCTCTGCTCTGAAATCAGAGAGAAATATCTAAAGCAATGTGAAAAAGGCACCAAAACGGCACATTTTGAAAGAAACGAGATGAAAAAGATAGGCAGTCATTCTCAAACACAAGCAGTAGCTCTGTAATCACAAAGCAGGTCGCTAGTGGAGTGCTTCCCATGAGCAATACATCTGTGGTTATGCAAACCTTATAGGCACAGTTCCTATTAGAAGCTAACATCAATATTTTCATTGCTAGCAAGTTCAGCGCAAATATGTGTCTTTGTCAGTAAAACACTGAACATTTTAATCGCATTTCAAATCTTATTTTCACATTAGCACATAGCTTCAGTTTTAAAAATCAGGATTTTTAAAAGGAATAAACAATTGTAGAAGACAGTTTCTCTGTTTAAATATGTATTCTGATGCCCATACCTATCAGAATAGATTGTAGGTAGTAAAATAACTTAAATGTCTCCTTGGAGACACCCTCAAAATCTTAAATTTAAGGAGTTCCAGGTAAATTCAAACCTTGGTCCCAGGTGGGGATCCAGCAGTAGGTTCTCATCATATGAGGATGCTGTGAGGTTTGATGTCCTAGTGAGCAGAAGGTGATTTTTGGTGGGCAATGGATCGACCTTCCAGGTCGTGCTGCAGCTCATCACATCAGAGGTGCAGTCCCAGGTCTTATTCCTCTCTGTGTCCTGAGGTGAATCATGCAATCGGAAAATCTTCAGGTATGCAAGAGTTACCAATGAGATACGTCATATCAGAGGACATCTCTGGAGGTTACAAAGAAACAGAAAATCAAATGAAACATAAATAGTTCAATTATACATAAAAAAAACTCGTAATATGTTTCCTAAGAAAATACGTTATTTTAGTGGCAATTTTCCTATGCAATGTTTCAATGCTGAGGAATGTCAGAAGTTAAAAAGTCACCATTTCAAAATAAACGGTGGTATTTCAATGGAAATTGTTGGCTTGTATTTACTTGAACATCCCTGATTCTTGGGAATGTTTCATCCTACAATAGCTTTCAGTATGTTAGTCAGTTCTAGCTACCGCTCTCCAAAGGAGGGTAAAGGGGAAGGGGAAAATTCTTAGCAGAGCAAGCAGGGTTTAGGATGACAGGAGCTTTTCAGTGCAGAGTAGGAAGTCTCTCTCTTAACTTTAGCTTGGAGCAAGCATCAGACCCCAATGTAAACTTTCCCATCTGTGTTATTCTATTAACTGAAAGGGAAAGGGATTAGCATGTGTACTTGTCACATCTTTTGACCTGCTGCATACTGAGACTGAAGGTAATGTTAAAGCAAACAGCATTCTTCTTCCCCTGCCAGGATAAGCAGGGCACGGGGCAGCATTCTGCTCAAAGAAAAGAAAGCCAGACCACGTAACACAAAGTATGTGCCCCGTGCAAAAATAAATCTTGGAAGCTGCAGACTTCCAAAGGGTATACCTTAAACAGGGCAAGAAAAAGAGGGAAAACATCTGAGAGGAAAGTTCTCCTTGCTGCCAAGCACCAGATGGAGGAGGGCCTTCCCACAGAAATAGCTGCAGAAACCACCGCCAGGCAAGGAGGTCCCCCTCATCCTGCTGCTAAGAGCATAGTGGATGAGAATATACTACTCTGATAAAAACACTTGCTCCAGAGAAGGGAGCTGGAATGTGGACTGTGCTTTACGGTGTGACAGAGTCCAGCCTGTATCCCTGAAAGGAGTATACAGTTTGGAAGGTTAATATGGCTTGGGTTTCATTCTTCCTTTTCTTACAGAATCCATTTTCTTCCTTAATGTAAGTTTAAAGAGCACATGTGCACACACAGGCATGCATAATGGCAACAATAATCTGCTTTTCTACTCCCTTCCCCTTTTATTTCCACAAGGCCTTTCCTGTGAGTGGGACAAGATGAAGTGTTGGATGGTGACAGTGATGGAGAACATGTTTGGGTATAGAGGGTTGGCCAAATGAAGCTAGGCATCAAAAATCTTTTTCAAGTGTTTCAGTTAACTTGGCACTAAATTATTCATAGAAAAGAAAAATTGAGGGCTTTCCACTCCTGCTTGTCCTAGATGTTCCTGGTTCCTTTGTTAAATCAATAGAAGTGCATGCAGTTGTTCAAAGCAGAAAACAAATGCAGCACCTCCAGGATGATCCGGGCAGTTCAGCAATGGGAAAAAAGGCAATTAGCGGTATTGCTGTCACAGAGAGCCAAATGAATGGGACAGGATGTGCTGGGTACAGTGTGCTCAGGAAACAGGCTCTTCCAAGAAGGCTTCAGGTACGCCCTGATGTTCCCAACATTTGAATGAGAGCCACTGTAACAATTACGGCCACAGGCTGAGCATCCGATGTCAACAGAGAAGATAGTTAATAGAAAGTATTAACCATAACTGAAACACAGTCCCACCTTGGGATCGCGTTCCCTCAGAGTGCAAGAAGGGTATCAGCAAATCAGGGTGAGTCAAGTGGGCTACTGAGACAGCTGAACAGATGAGGGAGGTGAATTTGTTCAGCCTGGAGAAGAGAATGTTAAAGGAAGGGATCCTAACTGTACCTTTTACCAAGCCAATGGTAATTACAAAGGAGGCAGCATCCAACTTTTCTCAGATAAGTACAGCAACAACGATGAGAGGCAACAACCACTAGTTGCAGCAAAACTAATTCCAGTTCCACTTAAAAAAAAAAGAATCACTAGGTGTACAGTTAAGCTCTCCAGCAGGCTGCAGAGTGAAATACCCAATGCAGGGGATATGTAAAACCTCACAGAACATGGTGCAGAGCAACCTGAGCAGCCTTTTGAAGTTGGTCCTCTTTTAAGCAGGGGCTCAGACCAGAGGATCTGTAAAGGCCAGTCCCAATCTTAACCAGCCCATGGCTCTGAGAATACCAATTATATTTTTGCAGTGACGTAGACGTTCCCTTTCAGAAATCCCCATCTCCTATCTCATCTACAATGCCACCCTCTGATTTAAACTCTCACTCCCACGAAATAAAAGACAGAATAAAGCGTAACTGAAAATACGATCTGTACCACCTGCCATTTGTGACTTCATTGCAGGCCTTTCCATTCCCTGTGAACTCTGTCATTTCTCCCCATATTTTATCTCTATGGGACAAACAGGTCAAGACAACAGTGCTGTACTAGGAAACACAGCTACACAAACACACAGTCCTGTTTATGGATGCCCAAGTTCACTTCTGCATGCTGCTTGCACTGTCACCTCAGGAAGTGAATAGACCTCACTCCCTTCCTCAGTTGTCTTTGCCAGGGGCACGGATGCACACTGTGGACAAAAAGCAGCTTTGCTACTTTTATTTCTCCAGGGGAAGGAGAAAAAAAAAAAAAAAGTGTAACTATACTGTGAAAAGAAATACCCTTAAAACCTGATTAATCTTCTCCCGCTAGAAGAGCCATAATGGTAGAGGGTCTGTAGAGAGGACAGCTCAGGATGGACCTCCCGAAACCTCCCCAAAGCAACAAGTAGTGGGATCAAAACAAGTCTAGCAGGGCGTGCCAAAGAGGAGCATCACCATTTCTCCTTGAACTCAGTTTAAATAAGATGGGAAATGTTTCCCCATGCTTTGCAAAGTGTTAGGCAAACGTGGGCTAAAGTTACAGGGAAATTCAAGAGAGATGCAGTCAGCAATATGAAGCTTCTCCTTTGCTGGGTGGCAGTGGATGTGTTTCAGCACACGCTTACAGTAAGGCACACCTACCTTGCAATGGCCATGCAGGACATTTGTACACAATTAGATATTGCTCTTCTGAGTCCCAAATTAATTTCACGGACACTGAGACTCTCTTCATCGACAGTCTGCAACGGAAAAGTAACAAGATGGAAATTCAATTAATTGGAGATGCCATCAGACCTCCATTCTCATGGCAGTCACACTCATGTCTTCGGATGATAAATCAGACGTTTGCTTACCGAGTGAGCACTGCTCACTTCCAGTTGATAGGAGCAATCTACCCCTAACTGTAAAGTATGAACAGGAACCTATGCCTAAAAGACTACAAGTAACCTATGCCTAACTCTAACATAAGAACAGGAACCTATGCCTAACACTAAAAGACTACAAGTAACCTATGCCTAACACTAAAATGCTAAAAGTAACCTATACCTAACTCTAAAATACGAACAATAATCTACTCCTAACACTAAAACTAAACACTAAAATCAACACCAAAAACAACAACTAAACTATAACTCCCGCAGCATTTAAATGGGAAGAGGAGAACTTGGCTCCACAGGAGGCTCAGAGGAGGAGCAGATGGAAACTCATGCCACCCAGCTAATGCTGGGGGCGGGGGCCGCGCAGCGGGTAGGGAGCCGAGCGCCTGGACCAGCGGCGGTGGAGGGACGGCGCCGATGCGGGGCCTGGCACGGTGGTGTGGTGCCAGGCCAGCTGAGCCGCAGGCGGATCCACCTCCATGGGCTCTTCTGGAGGTGGATCCACCTCCATGGGCTCATCCAGAGGTGGATCCACCTCCATGGGCTCCACGGAGGTGGTCACAGCGCTGGTCCAGGCGCGATGGAAACGGACTCTCTTCTCCTTCCTCCTCCGCTTGATGGTCAAGGCGGCCCTCCTCCTCCTCTTCACCTCTGGGAAGCCAAGCTCCCTCTTCCCATTTAAAATAGGGCAAGCTTCGCCCCTCGCTCTCTTTGCTCCTGCCATGGCTGACAGAGCTCACAGAGGCGAGTGCGTTGGCCGGGGCAGCGGTGACCAAGGTGACGGCTGTGATGCGGCGAAGGTTCTAAAATGGCAGCCGCACTGCTGGCAATGGCGTTCCACATAGCATGAGGAGGGGGCTGGAGGACAGGGCACGGGACGGCAGCTAGAAGGCGCTCCCTGTGCCCAGCGGGCAGCCCTTCTCTCCGGCAAGCAAGAGGCCACACAGGAGCCGGCCCCGAGAAAAGGGCCCTCGGCCTCCTTCATCCTCTCCCTTCTTCCACACGGGAATCTGTTGGGGCTGGGACACGCAGCACACAGCGCCATGTTCAGGGGCCTCCCGAGCCCAGCGCCAACAACAGCAGGCTCCAAAGCGCACCTCACCACGCCTGCCTCCTGGCACACACAAGCTCCGCTTTCCACCTTAGCATCCAGCGCCTCTTCTTGCGCCTCACGGCTGGGGATTCAACCATTCCCTACAATCAATACGGCCAGCTGCATTTTGAACAAAACTTCCAGAATCTCAGAGGAAATACATTACTGGGAACAATCTTCCTCAACAAGAGGGTTTGTTACTTGTCTCGTTTATAAAGTCTTGCATTCAAAAATCCCCAAATAACATATTCAGTATTTGCTGTCATCTCAGCCAGCCTTGGTGGAAAAGACATGGTAGGAAAGTTCTGCAGGACACAACTTTCAGAGGACACCCAGGTGCTTGGTAGGATGTCAGTCACTGAAGGCCCGTGGAATACATGAGCATCCTTTATCTACTGCAGATGCTCAGCTACGGCAAGTGAGCATCTCACCTTGACTTTAAAGAAATCCCAAAATGACATTTCCCAAGGCACGTGCACTGTACACTTACTGACCAGAGTATTTCCAAATCTAGAGTCCTGACAATACTCCTAGATTGAGCTTCTTTTGAGCGCGGCTGTTGGGAGATATTACTCTAAGGCAGGTATGAAGCTGCCAGAGTCCTAGGTCTGAGAGCTGCACAAACAGACTGTCCTGATAGATCGAGCAATTAATACATACTTTTCCACAGGTGTGTGTAATAACGTTTGTGTAAGTACTCAAACACACAAAAACAGAGATGTGATGGAGAGGAAAAAAAAAAAACAACTACACATCAGGGTAGTGCTTTACATCAGAAATTTGCGGTCTCCTGAACTGGACAGGCAATATCAGCTTTCCCCAGTATTATACAGATTGCGTACCAAGTCAGTGGCTTTAAAAGACTACCGGTGCGCTCAACAGAACTCACCAGTACTCCTTGGCAGCCTTCCACTCCAACTCTGCTGGCCAAATAATCTGCCTAATGCATTTTAAGCCTTAATTAGATTTTTCTGACTCTTATTTTTTCTGCTTGAAGAGCATATTAGTTCAAGGACCAAGTATTTATAGCCCGCTTGGTGGTGTTCTGACATCAAATGCCAGTATTTCCACTGCATGACACTGCCAAGGCCTAAGGACTCACACACCTACAGGCACAAACACCATATCCTTAATGCTCTGAAATGCCAAAAGAGAGAAACTTGGTGATTTGCCCTTATTTTAGCAGTAGCAAAGTGAAAGGAAAACACCAAGTGAAACATTTTAATACCTGAAACATTTCTATTTACTTAAGTAACATTGCAGCTTTTCCAATTAGGATATTTTATACTCTTTTTTTTCCATTTTCTGTTTGTCCTCAATTTAATCATAACATGTCTTCAAATTCTGTATTTGAACTTGTCTGATTTCCACCTTTTCTCGCTAACAATTCCAATCTTCTGTTATTTAATCCTTATTTGACGGGGCCTGAAACCTATGTAGGATGGTGAGATTTCTGATAAGAATATCTCCAGTTTTTCCTGTTTTACAGCAGCTGAACAATGGGAGCACTGAACCACTGCTCAAATGTTTTCCAGAGTTACAGACCCCCCCACCCCCCTTTTTTTTTTTTTTTAATACAGATAATTTTAAATCAACTCTCTAATACAATAAGGAACAGCAGACAGCACTTGTGGGATCTCACAGGCAAAACACATAGGTGGGAAAGCTTCTGAAGCTGTGACAGCAACAGCAAATAATCATTGCCTTCAGCTTCATGCTGTTTTTTGAAGGGCAGTACACCCTCTAATCAGCAAAGTGATAGAAGCATAGGTCTTGTTTGCACTTGATTTTCCCTTTTTTTCCTCCCTTGCCAACCCCTTTGGTACCCCAAAGCTCTTTGCAGAGCTGTCCTGGTGGCTTCTCACCATCCCCATTGCCACCGGTGCCACTCAGAGCTCCTACCAGTTGTGGTTCACATCATGCAGCTTCTTTTAAGTGAAGGTGCATCAGGATTAAATCATGTCAAGTTTTTCTTGCTGCCTGGCTATGCTGTGTTGGTGTGAGCAAGCGTATCAAGAGCTACTCCTCGCAAGATGTAAACAAGGCTCTCTCAGCTTCAATTTGAGTTTCGGACCACAGTTTGTCAAAACGTGGATGCGAAATGATCTCTGTCAGTTTACTTATCCCCTCATGCTGATAAAGTCCCACTTCTCCAACACAAAGTCCTCAGAGAAGTCTGTAAAATGAAAAAAATAAAAAATAAATTAAAAAAAAAACCCAACAGGCTAAATCAACTCTCAAATTCCCATGTAAACTGGGTTTAAGAGTGGAAAATTTCTTTTACCTATTCTTTGGGTGGTACAAAAATCTAAAATTCCTATAGCCCTGCTTCCTCGCGCCAAGTCAAACAAGGATATTGTCCTTTTAATGTCTTGAAGGCTCTGTTTTCTTGTAATGCCAAATGCAATATTTTTTTGAAAACACTACACCAGAAGTTTCCCAGCTGAGAAAACAGGCTGGTGAAAAATGGTTTCAGAAAACGAAATAAACCATGCAAAAGCTGTTCAGGGTGTGTGTATGAAATGAACATCTGGATTTGGCTTGTTAAACTGCCTCCTTTTTTCCTCTCTCTCCCCCCCCCTTTTTCTTTTTCTCACAGCTGTTCGAAAGAGTCCTAAGGGCAAAGAGACAGGTCAATGGACTGGGTTACACCTTTTTTTCTTTCCCTCTTTTTTCAAACCTCTTTGCACCTACGCAAGGAATCCAGGCCACATGTGTGTTTAATAAGTAGGCACAAACACAAGAGAGAAAAAAAATATCTCAATTCCTGTTGGTTCTTAGGAAAGACACTGAAGGAAAAATAAACTCCGGATTTCAATTTTTTTTTTTCTCTAAGTAAAAGAAAAAAAAAAAAAAAAAAAAAAAAAAAAAAAGAAAGAAACCTTATGGTTCCAATAAAATATTCCTTTAGAAACCCAATGGATTTTATTTTTTTCAAATCATGGTCTTTGCCGAGTGTATCTTTTTCTCTGCTCCCTCAGAGAGAAATAGCAACGGGTTAATCCATAACCTGCTGGAGCAAGAGGAAATTATAAAATGCCACTGGCCTGGTTTCATTGAACCAAGTCTTCTGATACCACTACACTGATACATAAATTTGTATTGAATGGGTTCAGATCTTACTTCAAGCTGTAACTTCCCCACTTGAGGGGAACAACAGTTTGAGCAGTGCAGAAACAAATCAGAACAAAAGTAACTGAGAAATTATCCGGAGAAGATAACTTGTGAGAAACAAACGCTTTGCCTTTTTCTGCTAATCCCACGCCCCATGGCATTGCTAAAGCCATGGCCAGCAGCAGAGCATCCTTCAGCCATGACAGGCTTCAGCACCCTGCTCCAGGAGGACAAGGGGAATCATTCCCACACGGTTCTTCTAGTCCACGTGTGAGGACTGCGCTGGGCCTGACCCAAATCTTGGATTGTATATCAGATGAACAAATTACGTCTTAGCTTGCAAGCAGGGCTGCTGTAGACCACTGAAAATTACCTCCACTAAAATACTGTATTCTCTCTGGAATATAGCCTTGGGGCACTGTACCTTCATGTACACAGATGGGGCCTATCAAGGATCAAGGGCACAAACCCAAGGAGACACTGATAGTTGCTATAAGTAAACAAAACAAAAACCCTTCCTATTTAAAACTTTCTGCTTTAAAATTTCAGCTTTCTGCTAAATTAATAGCAATTTTTATGCAGCTTGTGCACATCTACACTTGATACATGGATTTTAAGCTTAGACCCAAGTATTACACACCTGCTGATCCTTGCAGTAGAAAACTGGAACTATGACTGCTGACTACAACTAACTTTACTCTTGCTCCTCTGAATTCGGCTTGAAGTTGGCCATGATATCACAGCCCAGTAATGCAGCAATGAGCCCCAAAGCATTTGAGTTTATTTGGAGAATATTACTTTGGCTAGGAAATTTATGTTGAAAATCAAAGTAGCCTTAGTAAAACAGATCCCAGTGCCAGGAAGGAAGCTCTATTGCCTGACATTAGAACAACTCAGGCCACACAAAGACATCTTCTGGAGAAAGCCTTTGCACAAAAACCTCCATCAAAAAGCCAGGATCTATCAATAGATGCTGCATGTCCAGACTGGATAAAACACACAGTGACAGTGATGAGCTTTGGGAAGTTTTCCCAGAGAGCAGGCAGTGCTGTTTGATGATCCTGGATTTGAACTATCTAAGCTCTTCTAAAAATAAAAACTAATACCACATTAACAACAAACAAACACCAGTCCAGTCCCACTGCTTCCTTGCCTGCCTGCCCCAGCTCTGCATGGGATCCATAGCCAGGAGACCGATCCAAGTGACAGAATGGCTTGGGTTGGAAAGGACCTCAAAGGTTACCTACTTCCAACCCCCTGCCACGGGCTGATACCAACTGCTAGATGGCACTAGATCAAACTGCCCAGAACACCATCCAAACCTCAAACAGGAACTTGCCTCACATTGTGTTAGTCTCAAGATGGTGACAGGGAATTACGTTTGGTCTTTAAAGAACTGATTTGCTGCTGTTTTCCAAACTCACATCTGCTTCAATAGGGCTGAAAGGCAATATTACCCCAAAATCCAGCTGAAGGCAAAGGGAATTACATTTCTCTCCTCTTCTCCATTATTACTATTTTTTTCTTTTTTTTGTGCAGACTGAGAGAGGAGCATGGCAGTGAACATTATTTATGGAGCACCTAATAAAAATGCTATGGGGAAATAATTACTGGAAACATCTGACTGTGTGACTGTAAATGCCTCGGCCCCAGTGCGCTGATTTAATGGACCACTGCTTTACTCTGCTATGCCTCTTGCTACTGACTCCAGGCTCCCTGCCCTCCTATTAAACTGCCTGCGTCGCCGTGAGGCCGGGACTCGGCTCACCAGCTTTATGGCAGCATTCCAGGGAGCGACGGTGATGGTGGGGTGACTCTGTGCTCGCAGTGAGGCCTCAGGAGGGAAAAGGGGCTTCGTGGCTAGGCAGGGCTTCACAGAGCGATCACAGTGGAAACCTGAAGGTTTTGTGGCTCTGAGGTAGAGCAACCCTTAGCAGTGCAGTTTCCAGATGCTTTCAGGTATTTCTGACTGATGCTGGGATGCCAGTTCTTCCCTCTTTTTTCAATCCCTATTCCTTTATGATCCACAAACCACCAAACTGGTTTCTTGTTGCCTCTTTAAAAAACTGCATTTAGATTATCCCTTTTTGACCTTCTGGACCCAGGTGGCACCAACCCACGCAGCCTCCCCGCACAGAGGGCCTCTCACCCCACAGAACTGCTAATCCTCACCGCCTTTTCACGGCCAGATGCAAGAATTTTCAAATTCACAGGCACCTTGTAAGCGATATGGAGAACACCAGGAGCTGCTTTCATTTGCAAAAACAATCCTGAAGAAAGACCTGAAGGCTGTCACTTCACCACCGCTGCTGACTCGCTAAATGAAGAGGAGAGAGCAAAAGGCAGCTGACAGCAAGAACAAAATCATCCCCACTCTTTCTGAGCCCTGCAGTTAGCACATTTTTTTTTCTTCTTTTTATTGCTGGTTTTAATGTAATATTTAAGTTGGAACTAAAACAGACCATGGAACACTAAATCACTACCAAATGCAAATTTACCTACATATCTGAACTAAATTTTCTCCTACATTTACAAAGCAAAATTCTACCATTTGAACTGTGGGCTCCCATTGCATTTAATGGAGGGAGCAAACTCCAGACGTTAGTTGGAATACACATGCACTTATCTTGTTGTTACAGGTCTCCCTTGCAGAACTAAAAGAGAGCTTTAGTTCCAGACAGTATCTCTCTGGGGTCATACCCAATGAATGGTGTTTTTTGAAAGGATTATTTCAAAGGAACTCTGAGAAAGAATCTAATGACTTGCAAGCTACAGAATTGCAGCACGGGAGGAAGTAGATAATGGAATACGACAGCAATGCATTTTTCATAAACCCAGTGATTTCTATCATAACAAGAAGCCCATCCATAATTTGGAGAATTCCCCCCACCCCCCATAAAGGAAACCTGCACTGCTGTAGAAAGTGCACTGAAGTACAAAATGAAACAATAATGATGATGACGTTACTGATGAATCCCACAGCTCTGCCTTCCCTCCCACCTCCACAGTTCCAAGAGGAGCCGCTCTGATCCCTCTCTGCCTCAGCACCGCTAACCTGGGCAGCTCACAGGCACACATCAGAGACCTCATGATAGATGAGGAACCCTAGAGAAGAAGCTGTTCTTTATCTGCTGAAAGTTAAGGCCTGCATCTGCTCTCAATTAGCAGGCAATTAGGGGAGTTGAAAACAAACCTGTTTACATTGGCTGCGAAGCCTAAAATAATTTGTGAGATGTCAGGACGGGATATTAAGATGTTAATGATCTTCTTTCTTTACTTTTTTGCATGCAGTGCAGTATCACATCTTCCTCTTGCAGCTCTGTACAGTGACAGACTGACGGATGTCTAGGAGGGCAGGGACCACTGCGGGCAGGTTGGGGTGGGAGAAGTGTGTCTTATGAATGTGTCTGCTGGGGAGCTGACAGTGAGGAGATCTTTACAAAAAAGTAGGGAAAAAGGAAAAGGAAAAAAGGTGGCTGTTCACCTGTAATTGTGAAGTAACGTCAGGTCACGCGTTACAGCGTTCAGAGGTTCAAGCAGAGTTCCCATAGCAAAGGCTGGTCTGCAACCTGCTGCTGAAGTGATAAAGTGACTGCAGAAATCCCAGACGGTTTGCAGCCTTGTGCTGGACCTCTCTGCCTGGGCCAGTTCTGACCCTCACAATACCACTGACCAGTGAGGCTGCCTGCTGCCTGGCATACACCCTGCCTGAAGCATCTCTGGAAGGACACAACCTCTGAATCTCAGAGCTGGGAGACCATCCTGCTTATTTCCGTGCTGCCTCCTTCCAAACACCGCAGGGCTGAGACGGGCACAACCAACATCTCTTACTTTTCCCTGAGTCACTGCTGCTCTGCCACATCCAATGCTTTGCAGAAATGTCTTCCTTGAGCGGAAACCAAGAAGTGGCATTGATACCCTTTACTTCTGAAGTCACAGAACTGGCTTCCTTTGCTACGAGACAGTAGAATAGGTCAGAAAAGCAGCTGTAGGCTGCTGTTCTGGAGACTGCCTGGGTTAACGCTGTCAGACAGAACTCAGAAGTCATCATCCTGCCTCAGATGACACAGTCGACACATTTAACCTTTGACCCCCTTAACTAACCAAAAAATAGTTCTGGTAAAATTACATTTTTATCATTCCAACTAATCAACAAAATGGCCCTAATTACTTATGCCACGCATGCGCAGGCCTAAATTTCCCTCTGCCCTCCACGTTTCCAGTCTGATGAGCACCAAGTGCACCACAGGTGCCACTGTGCCCTCTTGTGTTCTCCTCTTGGCCATCCCCTCTCTTGTCCTCTTTTCTTCTTTTCACCATATACTGCTGATCCAGCTCTAATAAGAGCCAGGCGCTCAGTCCCCCAGGCTACAAAGTAGCTTTAATTATAATATTAATAGCATTCTGCTAAATAGGAAAAAAACAAAACAAAATAAAAAAAAAAAACAACAACAAATAGGTCAGTATTTGTGGTTACATTTTTCAATGTCCTGGTGTTTGTTTTCCTTCCAATTTTATGTTTCTCGCTGGCATTTATAATGCCTAAGAGACATTCCAGAGGCCAAAACACAGGAGATTTGATCTTTGCATGATACTCCTGACTTCCCACAAAAAGAAATACTGGGAGGAGATCAGATCTACATTATAGTGCTCCCAGAGGTGCACCCTTCAGCCTTGACCTCCCTTTGATGAAAAGCAGGAGAGCTCACTATTATTAGTATTTATTGTTATTAGCTTAATTGCTGCTATTATTAAGCAGCCCATGAAATAGATTAATATAAATAATGCAAACACAGACATCTGAAACACAAATTCAAGCACCAAGAAAAGACACCTCCTATTTAGCAAATATTAAACCAAATTCATTTAATACTTTCCATTAATAATTCTTGCCGTGTGAGTCACTCATAGAAAAGGTTTGGATGACTGTGTACAGTGCAAGAATGCTCTCCTTTGTGAATACTTCTTATTTTAAAGATTGGGGGGAAAAAAAGAGAGAAACATTATATTGGCCTCATCTTTTAGCTTCTGTCGTCAACATTCAGACCAAGTCTGTCTGCTCAGAAGTCAAAAAGGACACGGAGACAAAGGCAGAAGAGGACAGCAAGCCCTGGATGCGCAGCAAGCCCAGGGCTGGGGCTGATAGCGACCGGTGCCACGAGCTCAGCTCATTCACTCCCAGCTCTACTGGCTCCTCACAGCTGAGAGTAGTAAAACATGTTTTTGTCAGTAAATTAAACGGCTGTGAGTCAGACATTGACACACAGGGTGCAGTCGCCGTGTGTACAGTAACATGGTGCCATATTTAGAGCCTCTAACCATAACCACACTTGCAAAAAACTGCATTAGATCAGCAGCCAGTTTCCCGGACTCCCACTCCTTGTTTCTGCCTTCAGGAATTCAGATTATTTGTCTTGTACCAAATAAAGTTGCTTAGGAGATAAAACAGTGAGAAGGAAAAACAGAGAGGCCTGACAATTAATCTGTTCTGGCTTGAATAGATAATGCTTATAGTGAAAAATAGCAGACAGGGGGGAAAAAGTATTGTTCCTTACTTTCTGTTTTTTAAACTTTTTAAAAGTCATCGTTAGCAGCAGATACTCAATTAACAGAAGTGGTGGCCAATCTTCCTTGATTACATTTGTCCTCATCAAAACTGCCTGTGTGTTTGAGCACAGACAAAGCAATGTGAGCTACAGTGCTGAGTTCAGCACCGTGTGCCTACAGCTGTTAGCACTGCACAGGGAACCGCTCTGGTTTTCCCCATTAAAAGCAGGTTTGGTGCGTTTGTTTTCTTTTAAAAAATATATATACGTTTAATAATAATAATAAAAAGAAGAAGTATTGGTGTAGGAGGAAGAAAGTGAGAGACACACACAATTGCACAGGATGTTTTGGGATTAGAGGGGATCAGAAGCTCACGCTCTCATTGCAAGGGAGACTGCTTAGCAGTGAGAGCAGCCAAGATCAAAGATACCTGTCCTGGGAAAGGAGGGGCAGATAAACATCGAGAGTGGGAGAAGATGACAAGTGCAGGAGAAGGGGATCCGGGACATATCAGATAACTCTGACCTCGGTCCCAAAACATCTACTGCCTGCTAAGGAAAAGGAGTCAGCCCTATACAGGTGTATTTATTATTTTGTCTACGCTTGTTTCTTTCCCATGGTATTGAGAGGGAATCGTTTTAGCTCCGCAGGCAACACCTGCACACATACTGTTCTCAGAACAAACGTCCGAGGAATTACCCGGTGAGCAGGGAGTGCCTGTGGGGCTGGGAGGCATGGAGAACTCACGGACTTCAAGTGCAAGAGGTCATGGCTGTGGCTTTAGGGCAGCTGCACCACAGAGCTGCCTCAAACACAGTGCCAGGCACTGAGGGAGGAAGCATCCCAGACTTGGCACACTTTTGGTAAAAGCACAGAAAGAAAACAAAGGGTGACGGGAAGAAGAAAAATGAGAAAAGAGAATCAACTGTTGCCCCGTTCAGATTAGTTAAATGTCGAGCTCTGAAGAGCCCTCTTCTCACAACAGCACTGACATGTGCTACTGACCTGGTTCCTCCTGATGCATCATCAAGGCAGGGAAACAGCTGAGCCCAGTTAGCCAGGGCACAACGGAGACCGAAAAAGAAACCAGAGCTGAGAAAATGAAGGCTTTCAGCAATACTACTATTTTGCAGTGGACCCTGGGAAGTCCCTTAGGTCAGCTTCCTGCCCTCAGCAATGCCTCTCCATCGCAGGAGTGCAGTGTCGCTCCCAGCTCGGGAGGAGGACAGCAGCGGAAGGAGGGGGCTGGCCGGCTCTGCCATCGCTGTTTGTTTTCTGGGAAGTCAGACTTGGTCAAGCAGAATGAATCTTGTGTTCATTTTAGGAAAGTTTATATTTGACTCTGGCCGGGCTGGGGAGGAGGTGAGTGATAGGAAGGGGAGGGATAGACCAGAGATCGTGTGGGGCTGCCCCAACACCGCAGGCGGCCCTCCCACTGTTCCCAAGGCAGCGAGATGAAGCAAAGCATCAAAATCAAACACCTTGATTATTTTTTTTTTCTTCAAAGCTCAGAGATGACTCTAAATCTAAATCCACCTCTTGCCCCACAGCTGACCTCGCGACCCACAAAAAAAATGCAGACTAAGTCTCTGACTTCTAAAACTCAACTCCTAGACTACAGAAAAACACTTCCAAACTTTACAGCACAACCCGACCTGTGCTGCAGCAATCTCTACTCGCTGTCTCTGAAAGCTACTCCTGCCTTTCAAGAGAAAGCAAGGGGCTGCTTCACTTTGTGCAGATGCTGCAGTTGTTCTGTTGCCACAAGGCACAGCACTACAGGAGGAGGAAGGAGCTGGCCCAGACCCTAGGCTCACACCAGCTTCGCAGTTACACAAAGCACTTCTAAACTTTTTGGGCCACATCCTAGCAGCAGGGTGGGGGAAATAGCTGCAAAGCAGGCATGGTATCACTCCCTCACCAGTAACTGCACAGGGAGTGTAAGCAATACAGCCTTGGCTGCATGCAGAGGAAGCAGTAAATGGAGATGCTCCGTGCAGACTTTGCATTCCCCCATGCAGTGTAAGCCAAAACCAGTCCCTGCAATTCAGTGCAATAATATAGAAAGCTTGCTGGCTACCTCTCCCACCCGTCTCCTGTGGGTACGGAATCCTGGCCTCCGAAGAAACCAAGAATGCCATCCTTCTAGATTTATAATCACAGAGATTGAGAAAATACTGTGCTGTTGTGAGATGCCTTGAAGTGAAAGGAGAAAATAAATAAATAAGCTATGTGGGTGTTGCCATTGGAAAAAAAAAAAAAAAATCTGATCTCAATCAGGCAGCCACATTTACTACTCTGCATCCATAGCCGGGCTTACTAAATAAACCACCCCTATCATCCCTTCATTCTTTTCAATACTTCTTAGGGGCATCCATCTTCTTTAACACAGCGTCCCTGATTTCAAAAGCCAGACGCAAATTAATTCCGGGAATCCTACGGTGGGGAGACATTAAAGCCCATTTAGAGGTTTCTGTGGAAGCCTCTCTCCATGCCTCTTTGAGCCAGCTCAGGCTCAGAGCAGAGCAGGCTGGAGCCAGCCTGGAGGAGCAGGGGGTTATAGGTCTGCGGCAGACGGCAGGGACACGCTGGGCTTGGCTTGTGCAATAAGCCAGGGTTTTGTGTTCTGTGGTGGGGTGTTGGTGTGGCATGCGTGGGAGGAGGGGACAGGGCAGAGCTCTGTTTTAGAGAACTAAATTAAATATTTCTTTTTATTTTTGTTTTAACTCCTTCATCCTTAGTCTAGGCATTAAATCTCACAGGTTTCATTTCCAGAGACCAGCTGCATGAAAAGATTTACTCCCCAGCTCCCCGAGCCTAGGAAAAATCAGGGTGGGAAATAAGGGAGAGTACAGCCGTGATATTCCAAAGAAATACGCACAACACATCTCCCAGGGCCTGCAGAAGGAAGGAGGCTTGCTGCAGGTTTGGGGTTAAGTTCCTGCTCTGGGGTGAGGTGCTAAGCATCTCTCCCTCCAACACATCAACATTTACCTTGAGAAGACCCTCAACGCTGCTTGCCTTGAGGCATGGGGAGAGCTGGGAGGATGAGGACGGGGACCTGGCTGGCCTGGGTCATGGTGTCCTGGCTGCACACTCAGCTGCTGGCAGTGGTATAGAGCATTGCTGCACACAAACTCGTAGAAGTCATACATTTTGTCAATAGCCCCTCTTATTTTTATATTAAATTTGTGGGGATTTTTTTTTTCCGGGTATTGTTGAACGTTGCTTCGGACAATCTGACTGTAAAACAAACATTTCCTGAAGATACATTTCCTTCCTTTGTGCTTCAGAAGAGGAAAAACACCTTGTTCTCAGCAGATACGCAGAAAGGTTTGGTTTTGTTCAGAGAGCAGGCCATCGCTTAGAGCTCAGCTCACCCCTCTGCCCGTGCCCTACCTGCAGTGTGTGGGAGCACCAAGCACTGCACCCTGTGTCTCCTCTGTGTTCTGGATCCACACATATCTCCAGCTGCACTCAGTGACTATCCCTCACATCCAGCAATGGCCAAACCAAGAACTCAGCTCTGCTTACTTCCCAGCCTTCGGGAAGTGTTTGATCTAGCCACTAATTCTATGATTATATTGGTTTCTTGCCCTTTGAGAAGCATAGGCTGAAGCCAAAGTGGTCACTGGGTGTCCAGGGAAAATGGCTGGTGATAAGACGCAAGCTGCTGTATGGCAGCCAATGTCCTTCTCTCACGGATAGCTGGGGCTTTGGAGGAAGGTGGCAAAATTCAACAGGTGTTCAGGCATGGGGAGGAATTAGACAGCCTTTTCCAGTAATCCAGGGCAGCCAGCCCAGCGGCAGAAACACCAAGAGAAAAATCATAAAAGGATCAGTTCTGTTCTGGGGGATTGGTTCTTACTGGTACTTCTATGACACGCTGGTTATCTGAGATTTCTGCACTGCAGGATTTTGCAAAGTGAGACCTGCTAATGGTTTGGGACAGACAATATCAGAACAGGCACTTTTCATGGATGGAGTAAGGTATATTACTCAGAGTGGTACGTTCCCTAGTTGTGAAAACTTGTTTGAGCTTTTGTTTTTTGCTGGTCAAAGAACAAGACTTATTCTTGCCTATTATACAGACGCATGACTTGCCTTTGGCAAACCCACTTGGGCAGGTTATGCCTTGGTTCCTAACAGCACCAAGAGAACAGGGGTATCTCCTTCCTTACGTGCTGGGGTAAATGGTTTCTGGCTGTAACAGTCATGAGTTGCTATTAGAAAACTGCAGTACTGACAGTATCTATAAATGCTTGAGAAGATAGGATCAAAAGCAGCATTTCAGGGAACAGAAACTAAACGCAAAGGAATAGAAACTAAATTCCTTGAAAGATCTATAAGGCAAAAATACAAGAGACACATTAATTATTTAACAAAACTCAGATGTCCATTAATGGCTACTTAGACAGCATTTTGGCAGGATATCCTATCTACTGTCTCACTGTTATATCCCCGGAACTGCACATTTCGCTTCAGTTCACCCTTGAGCCATTTCTCCTGCTGCTGGCAATGAGGACAGATTGCAGCTCCCCAGTCGTACACCCATCTGGTTCTACATCCATGCCTGCTCCTAAAGCAGTACCCAAAAAGCCTTCTACTGACCACTGAAAAATCACATTGCCAACTCTAGGGAGAAAGAGGCTCTGACAGATATTTTTTCCTCATTTTACTATAATACAGGACCAGATTCTCCTCTACATCAGCCAGCAAAGCTTCCTAAAGTGACTGAGGTCAGAATCTGGCCGACGAAAACAGGTAGCTGGGAGAAGTCACATTCAGTGCTCTTGGGTGCCGCCTGCAGGTTTGGGAACTGCAGCTTACTAATAACTGCTCTAAATCAATGCTGAACACAGTCATTTCTGGAAGAACAAAACGACTAATGACACAAATTCCTGGAGAAATCAAAGTGTGAAAATATGATCTTTTTTTCTCATTTCGTTTTTAATAGACAGAGTATGTTCCTTTTTTTCTTCTTTTTCAGTGATGACTTAAATAAAAAGGTAAAACTTAATAAACAAGCCCAAGGGCCATAAAGTCAGGCAGATCGACCTGGGAGGAAACAGGCCCAGGAATTTTCCAGACATTGCTCTCTCTAGCACAACACTGTGCCTTGATGAGGCCTCATGGACCTTCAACCACATAAATGCCTTTTTGAGGACCCTCATCCCAGCCCCCAAAGTTGGACCACATATGGAGATTTACTATTTTCAAGCAAATACACCTTTTTTCCCCTTTTTTCCCCAGTCATTTTGGCAAGGCCCAACCACCTCTTTTACTTTCCCGAGGCTCTGGGCTCTGCATCCACATACAGCCCCATTGCTAAGAGGCAATGTGGAAGCACGCACAAGCCCTGGTTGGAGCTACCTGTCCCTGACGAACACCTCTCCTGTAGGTCTGACATTATGTGTGCCTTCCCTTCTCTCTTTGTTCTCCAACCTTTCCTGAGGGCTTGGAGCTGTTTCCCAAAGGGTTCTGCATTTGTTCTGGCAGCAATCCATACTTCCCTGCAGACCTCTGGGTCTGAGGCTGCCGCTGCCTCCACTCCTGCTCCTGGTCCCATCGCTTCCTCCCCACGTCCCACAGCTCCATTCGGACTGACCCAGTTACAAAAACAGAGCCTGTTTGTTTACGGAGCACATTACACACTCGAAGACAGAGTCGAAAACAGCTTAAAGGGGACGCAGAGATCTCCTGGGTTAAGCAGAAGTCATTCTGATGGGCAGCTCACTCGGACAGCCTGAGCCCTGACATCACAGGGGCACCAGCTGGGGATGGGGCAGAATGACACAGAGCATGCCTGGCTCCTGTGCACAGTCCCCGTTTTCAGTGGTGAGTGGATGGCAAAACCAGAGGGAGAAGAAAAGTGAACATCTTCAACAATGGATAAATTAAGTAACTTCACCTTTCTGTTGACCTGACCCCTGAGTACTGAACTGTAACACCATTAACACTGAGCCCTAAAAATCTTTTGTTTGTGCTTTGCAGAGAAGGCAGGTAGTTGGCCCACCCCCTGCAAACCCTTTGCTGTAAGGAATCCCAACAGTAACACTTTTTCTTATTTTTTTTCAAAATATTTCCAAAGTGCTTTTTCCCAATCAAATTGGAAAGACTGATTTGGTTTTAAGATGAACAGAGTAACAGGATCATTATAAAGAAGTCTAAATGTTACTCTGTGGCTGTTTCTTAAAAATATACATATTTATTGTATAAACATAGAAATAAAAAGAAAAGAACAAAAGGAGAAAAGAATAGAGAAAAAACTGACCAGAAATACAGATCTGGTAAGTATCAAAAAAGCCTATTTATTCACAATCTTTTTTTCCTCCCAAGTGATGCAGTTTTCCATTGTAACAATTTTTCATGGAAATTGCTGTATTGTCCACACGTCTATATTCACCTTAAAAAATAGGACTTGAAGAATACATTTTAACCATTGCTCATAAAATACACTCTTTTCTCCATTTCAGTGCTTTCTCTCATCTGTCAAGTCACTACCAGAAGTTCAAGGCCCTTTGCATTGAAAAGGGAATGGGAGAAAGAGAATGGGAGAGGAAGCAGCGAGAGCACAGGCGCGTGCACAGGGGAGGGACAGCCCTGACACAGCAGGATCACAGCAGATCCGTGTCCTATTGCAAATCTCCAGTGTGGCCACAGAAATCCATCAGTGTCCCGCACGAATGCTCACTTGGGGTTTCTTCAGCCCCACAGGCTACAGCAGCAGCCAGCAAAACCCTGGCTTGCAAGGGGGTGGTTGCATCTGGGGATTGTGCTGGGAGGAGGAAAGGGTAAGGGATGCTGTCTGGCTATTGTCAGTGAGATTTTAGATTTTAATAGGGGCTTGGGCGATATTCTGTTCATACATTCAACCAAAATCTCTCTTTGAGGCTGGCTGCTTCCTCCTCTACAAAGCAGAACACCAGCCAAATCTTTCTAAAATATTACCACTCTTACGAGATTTTTCTTCTAAGGAAGGAAAGACTGCTTCTAAAAAGGATGAAAAGGAAAGTGTCACAATTACTTTTTTCCTCTTATAGATAATCTGAAACCTGAGCGTTAACATCCGTGTGAGAACACGTGGGAGCAAGGAACAAGGACTAGAAGTTGATCCTTAGGGAGTGCTTTTTCACACAGAGGGTCCCAGCACCCTCTCCACCACAACTAACACTAATCCCACTGAGAGCCATGAGCACAGAGCGAATAAAGGACAGCCAAGGAGACAAGGAAACAAGGTGCAGCAGACCCAGCAACATCAAGAACTTCACCGGTGAAGCACAAACACCAGAAATTCGGAAATACAAACTCGAGTCCTGCTGCTACTCTGAACAACGCACTGACAGCCAACAGAAATCAAGAATGAAGCAACTAATAGACAGATCACCAGCTCCTGAAACACAGGCATCGATCGAGCGGCGCCCAGAAGGCCATCTGATAGCATTGCGACGTGACGGGCTCAGGAAATGAAGAGTGCCATATCTATGTGAAACCAAAGGCGATATTTTGAACAGGAAGCTGGTTAGGAGTGGGAGCAGCAGAATAAAAACTGTGTCAAAGAGAAGAGAAACAAAATAATTGCTTGCTTTCCAACTCTGTAAAATAAATTAGCTTTTAGAGAAAAACTGAGAAATACTGGCTTTCTTATGTGGATGGTTTATTTACACTTGTTTCCACACCATAGACTGACCTAAGTACACTAATATGCCAACAAAGCAGGGTCAATAAGCCAAACACAGGCTTACTGGAAGCATTGCTGGAGCTGTTCTCCTGCTGCACTCTCTCTGTGGGTGAATGCAGCCCTGGGCTTCTCCACCCCAACCAGCTTCTAGGCCCAATGCTGCATTAGCATGGTGTTATTCCTGATCAGTTATGCTCACAGAAACAAAAACCGTTAGTGGCACAGCTTCAGTGCAATGGTATGATTACATGGCAACTGTAGCTGGCCTGCACCAAATTTGTCTGAGCCCCACAAAGAGCAGAAGTAGTCATCTGTACCCACTGGGCTACAAACAGCTGCAGGCCCAAACAAACGTGGCATCCCTTCAGGCTGCCATAAAGCACACGTTTCTTTCCAAAGTGGTCTCCATCCCTCACAATACAAGGTCTGGGTCTCACAAAAGCTGGGCCCCTGCCTTCAGCAGGCTCCAGCTTCAGCCTCCCTTTATGTGCCCAGACACGTCCCCTCCATGTCAGAGGCAAATCTCCCCTTGCTTCAGCTTGTTATGGATTTGGTCAAGCCTGGTCTTGTTTCTTTTGAAGTCAGCAGGAAAACTCTAATGGTGGGGGGAGACAGACGGGATAATGTCTTCTTCTTGATTTCTGGTTTCTTTTAAAAGTCAGATTAATCTTGTGCAATGCAATCCTAAAACCTACGCTCTGACTGGCCCCAGCCCTTCAGCCTCTAGGTTTAATCTCTGGAGTTTGCATCCCAGAGTCCCAGCAGCAGCAGCAAAAGCAGCTGCCAGCATCCTGGGAATATCTGCCTTGGAATCTCAACTACTGTGTGAAGCTGCTGCTCTCCAGTTCGAGAGCTGTGTTTGCAAAGGAAATCTGTCCAACAACAACATTGAGAGAGAGGAAAAAAAGGAGGAAAAAGAGCTTTATATAACAGAATTAACAGAGCTGTTGCAATAGTAACATGAAGTTAACAGGCAGCTTTTCCTCCTCTCTCTCCCCCTGCCCTACCCCTCTTTCTCCAGCAGCAGTTTCAGTTGTTTTTGTTTCCAAGCTTCTTTTACTGGCCACTCACACAGCTCTGCTCCCTTTGTCTAATTTGGATCTTGAACCTCCATACAACCGACTCTTGCTGTAACTGTAAATCTTTTTATGGCCCTTCTGCCTCTGAACTGTAAAAGCAATGCCACTGTAAGCTGCCTAAATGGGTCGTAAATCCACTTAGTGCACTGAATGAGGAAAAAAGTTTTTAAGGAAAGAAGGGAAAAAAAAAAAAAAGGCAACCTTAGGAGGCTGGAGGGACGCAGGGGAAAAAAAACACAAGAATGTATTTGCTGAATGGAACCAAAATAACAGGAGTCAAAGGGAAAATATGAATGTTTGGGGGGAGAAGAGGATGAAATAATGCATCCTGGTGGTAAAAACATAATGCTTCTGAAGAGCTGCTCCATTTATTAGTGCTCAACCATTTACGGGAGGATGTTGGTTGCCCTCCACTCCTTTGGCATTGGTGGGAGCTGGTAGCCACAGGAAAGCCTTAGACACAGCCAGCAGCTTAAGGCTTTCCCCTTTTCCACTGGGTGGTCCATGGACTCATAGCTGGGTTCGATTCTAGCTCCACGCATGGCCTGCCTGACACACAGCCTTAATCTAATGTAGCCTAATGGAGGCTACACACCTCCATTTGTTTATCTGTAAATGAGAGACAGAGATATCCCCCTTGTTTGTAAGATAATAGTGCCAGGCAAGAGAGAGAACTGATTCCTATGGCAGTCAATAGCAATGGTTCCATTTGTGGCCGCAGAAGAAGAGCTAGTCCAAAACAGGCAACTTTTTTCTATGTAATTTACTGTGTTTATCACCATGGTATCTGAGCTCTGAGAGTATTATTCAAATTCCAGTGATTTCAGAGAGCGTCTTTCCACTACTTTCAATAAGTTTTGGATTTGACCCCAAAGTCACAAAAAAACTGAAGAATATGTCAAAAGAATGTAAGTGGGTGTGAGTTGAAATTGAGGAGTTTGGAAACTGGAGTATGCAGAACAGTAGCTATTTAAAGACTGAGTTTGCTACCGAGTGTTCGCTTTTAATAGGGTTATATAAATACATTCCCATCTCAATATATGTGGAAAAACAGGCAGTGAGGTGAGACTCTATTGCTTTATTTCTTATGGGAAATTTTGTGCATAGCTAACCCACCTCTTCCCTTTCCTCACCCACCACCCACAGTCACTGGGAGCGCTCAGCAGCTGTGTACAGTGTGAAGAGTCACATCCGGGAGCAGGGCGAGAGTTAAAGAGTTCACAGCCCTGCCTTATAATGAAGCCCCTGTTTTCACTGCCTTCCTACTCTGCCTTAAAGACTTGATCTGAGTTTTGGCACTCATCATGTCAGAATGGGAGGGCAGACAGGCTATGCCTTTTGTTATTATTATTTTGTTGCTCTGCTCTCTTGCAAGGAAAAGCGGTGATCGGGGTGGGAGGGAATAAATTTTAAAAAATGTTCTTGCTTGGCTCTGTGAAAAGAAGAAATGAGGCTCAGCACAGGTGTGTCTCTGCAGAATGCCTCTGCCAGGACAGGCACCAAGAGGCATCTGATTGCCATTCTCACAAAAAACATCAGCGGCCAAAGAGGACCGAGAGGTGAACCCCATTCTTTGTTCATCCTTACTGTATGTGGGCACGCTGACAGCTCAGGCCAGGGGATGCTGACACTGGACTTAAAAGAACCCTATTAAAATGATGGAAATCTTTGACTATGAAAAATAGAGTCTGCACCTGGACAGTAATTATGTTTCAAAGGAAATCCATCTGGTATTTTATTGCTTGTTCTCTCAATGTACTTCGTGTACAAGAACAATACGGGGACTGGAATATTTCATATTAGGAGGCTTCCAAAAAGCTGTTTACACCCTGTCAGGTCAATAAGCTACACAGATTTTTGCAGTATTATCTCAATTATGGTTAACAATTGAAATACACATTTTAAAAAAAAATCTTCCCAAACACTGGCATAGGTCCTTGGAGCAGACAGACTCCTGCAAACCCCACCAAACTCCATGAAGCTCATATACTCAAGAAGCAGTTAAGATTTCAGTATCTGGAAAGAGTTAGAACTACAGCTGACGTCAAGTGAAGTTTACCTTTGCCAACAGCAGAACTAGAGCAATCTGCTTGTGCTGCAGACCAACCCCTGCCTGTGTGCATCGAGGGACTCAAATCACAGAATCATTAAAGTTCAAAAAGACCTCTACGATCACCAAGTCCAACCCCACCCCATCCCACCATGCCCACCGACCATGTCCCTCAACACCACATCCTTACAGCTCTTGAACACATCCACCACCTCCCTGGGCAGACCCATCACCGTTCTTTCTGTGTAGAAATGTTTGAACCTCTCCTGGCGTAACTTGAGGCCATTCCCTCTTGCTCTGTTGCTGTTACCTGAGAGCAGAGGCCAACCCCCACCTACCACAACCTCCTTTCAGGGAATTGTACACAGCAATAAAGTCTCTCCTGTGTTAGTAATGCCAGCCTTGAGCTGGATTGGGCCTGTCTGTGTGCAAACACCCATGCAGACATACTTTAAAGAGCACTTTTTAAAATGGAAACAAGATATGGTCCATCAGAATGGAGAGCCAGTCTTTAAAGACCTTGGGAACCCAAAAGCAGTCTTGCAATTAAATCATGTAAGTCCAGAACAACTTGATTACAAGGCAACCTCTTTTTGTTGGCAATGCTAGTGAAATTATTAATTCTAGAGAATATATCTCAGGCCTCAAGATGACTGATGCTTTCATTACAGCCCTAGCCTCAGCCATTAGGTGATTGTTTTGAATCTCAACTTTCATTTTTCAAAGTTTTAGCTGTCACCACTGAAGGAAAAGGTATTCAAATTAAAAAATGAAAACTTAAAAGTAAAATAGAGAAAAAATCGTAAAGTAAATCCCTGAGAAATACAGGAGTCAAATTAGAAAAAGAAAGAAAGAAAGGAAGAAAGGAAGAAGAAATGAAATGAAATGAAATGAAATGAAATGAAA